>NW_024037788.1:30000-262766 GCF_016077235.1 Cyprinodon tularosa
ATCAGTCTGTGGCACTGCTCAGGTGTTATGATAGCCCAGGTTGCTCTAATAGTGGCTTTTAGCTCTTCTGAATTGTTGGGTCTGGTTTATTGCATCTTCTTCTTCACAATACCCCATAGATTTTCTATGGGGTTAAGGTCAGGAGAGTTTGCTGGCCAATTAAGAACAGGGATACCATGGTCCTTCAACCAGGTACTGGTAGCTTTGGCACTGTGTGCAGGTGCCAAGTCCTGTTGGAAAATGAAATCTGCATCTCCAAAAAGTTGGTCAGCTGCAGGAAGCATGAAGTGCTCTAAAACTTCCTGGTATGTGGCTGCGTTGACCCTGGACCTCAGAAAACACAATGGACCAACACCAGCAGATGACATGGCACCCCAAACCATCACTGACTGTGGAAACTTTACACTGGACTTCAAGCAACGTGGATGAAGTGCCTCTCTTCTTTTCCTCCAGACTCTGGGACCTTGATTTCCAAAGGAAATGCAAAATTTACTTTCATCAGAGAACATGACTTTGGACCACTCACCAGCAGTCCAGTCCTGTTTCTCTTTAGCCCAGGCAAGACGCTTCTGACGCTGTCTGTGGTTCAAGAGTGGCTTGACACAAGGAATGCGACAGCAGAAACCCATGTCTTTCATACGTCTGTGTGTGGTGGTTCTTGAAGCACTCACTCCAGCTGCAGTCCACTCTTTGTGAATCTCCCCCACATTTTTGAAGGGGTTTTGTTTCACAATCCTCTCCAGGGTGCGGTTATCTCTCTTGCTTGTACACTTTTTTCGACCACATCTTTTCCTTCCCTTCGCCTCTCTATTAATGTGCTTGGACACTGAGCTCTGTGAACAGCCAGGCCTCTTTAGCGATGACCTTTTGTGTCTTGCCCTCCTTGTGCAAGGTGTCGATGGTCGTCTTTTGGACAACTGTCAAGTCAGCAGTCTTCCCCATGATTGTGTAGCCTATAGAACTAGACTGAAAGACCATTTAAAGGCTTTTGCAGGTGGTTTGAGTTAATTAGCTGATTAGAGTGTGGCACCAGGGGCCATCAATTTTGAACCTTTTCACAATATTCTAATTTTCTGATATGATGAATTTGAGATTTTCATTTGTTGTCATTTGTAATCATCAAAATTAAACAAAATAAACATCTGAAATATATGAGTTTGTATGTAATGTATGAATATAATATACAAGTTTCACTTTTTAAATGGAATTACTGAAATCAATCTACTTTTTCATGATATTCTAATTTTATGACCAGCACCTGTATGGTGTGATGATCACCTGCAATGACCTTTAAGTGGGCGGGGCTTGTTGTGTGTCGGTGCTTGATAAATAACCAGGCGTCTGTGTAAAGGCTGACAGAAGTGAACAGCTGGTTTCTCAGTGGCTGTCCTCCTGCTGCAGAGCAAAGCAGTGAGGAATGTCTGCAATCAGGAGTAACTGGGATGACATCACTGCCAGGCTTTTAGGACAGCAGCTAAAGCTGCTGCTCTGGTTTTAGCTTCAGGAGGCAGCCCAGGGTTCCCTCCTGAAGCTCCGACTCGTCGTGAAAGCAGTTCTTGGGATATTTCATTATGCTAACTAATGCTGGTGAAAGAGGGGGGGCAGAGGACTGGGCTTTGATAAGTCGGGCATCAGGGACGTGAATGAGGCAGCGACAGGCGAGGCAAAACACACATTCATCCCCCCCACAATACTGAGCAGCACTTTTAATTAAACCTTATCCAACATGATGAATAATGCAACAGCTTCCTGGCTCCGCGCTCCGCCATGCTAACATGCATACATTAAGCAGAAGAATGCTGCAGGAGAGCCTCTGTTCTGCAGAGCAAAATGTTTCAGTTTCCAGCCAACAGGGAAATAAGGCGCTGGGCCTTCTGCTTTCTGTGATGCGGTTCTTTAAACGTGTCCGACGTGAAGGAAAGGAGCTGATGCTCTGAAGCCAGAGGCAGGTAGAGCCTGGAGACTCCGCTTTAGCTTCTCCTACAAGGCTCAGACACCCCCACCTCCTCCTATACTCATGGACACAACCATGAAGGAAGAGAGACAAGGCGGGTGGAGGAGGGGTGGGGGTGCCCAGAGAAGAGATACTGGGAGCTTTGAGGAATTGCATGGGAGAGTGAACCCATTAGAGGACAGAGCTGCCAGGGCATGGGAAGACTCAGAGAGGGCTGAGGGGAGGCGGCGGCTGCTATTTAGCCCTGAGGGGATCAGGAGGAGCGCGGAAACCTCTGGCCTCCGCTGAACAAAGCTGCAGTGATCTGATCCTAATCCCTGCATGTCTGATGGCCGCCATCGTTTCTACCGTATAGCTGCCGGTCCGGTCCTCCAGTAGGATCAGAGATCTTTCTATACACCATCAGGTGCTGCTTGTTCAGAGGTGGACAATCCAGGCCCAGAAGATCTGACCATCTGCATCAGGATGCAGGGAACCTAGGCAGGACTTCATGGACCTGGATCATCCACCTCTGGATCCAAAAGAAAGGTCCGATATGAGAGAGCCAACAGAAACCCAGACGCAGCTGGACGCTCTGATGAACGCAGACGCCAACAGCTGATCAATCAGGATTATTTATAGTGTCTTTATTCCTCCTTTTGCACGCTGACCTTAAGATTAAATAGGTTCCCTCGAAGGTGGAAGCTAATCCCAGATGAACAATAATCCTTTTAGCGATTTAAATCTTGTAGCAAAGACTAAGTTTATCCTCCCTAAAATTTTATCACATTAACTGGAATCATGATGTTTAATCCCGAATACACAGCATGGTGCTTTATGCTGAAACTCCTCATTCCTTAATCTCTGACGCCTAACCCTCTAACCGGGTTTCCAGGAGGAAGTTCTTCCACGATGACTTCAAAGCTGCTGCTTCTAGCTAAAACAAACAGCATCTCCTTTAGGCCTCCAGGAGCTCCTGCAGCCTGACCTCTGATGCAGAGGAGGAAATCCATGGAGCGCTGAGCTTTAACTAGGACACTGTGTGTCTGATCCACATGGAAACTGAGCCCAAAGGAAAATATGGATTCCTTTAAACATTTCAACCCTTTAGCAGGTTGAAAAATCAGAGAACCAACCAGAACCGGTTCTGCATTTGGAGCTACTTTCTCTCCACGACCCAAACTGATAGCCAAGATAACTGAATCCCAAACAGAGACAGCAAACCTGATCCTCTGGCCTCCAGAGGAACCAGACCAGAAGAGCAGCTAGCTTACCAACCAAACCGCCAGCTAATATGCAACAGAGAGGCATCTCAGAAGGACAGTCTGTCAGTGTCTCTGAGCTCTGCTGTCCGGCTCCAGCTTTCCTCTGGAGGGAGGAAGGAGGAAGGGAAGGATGTGAGCAGAGCTCCTTAGAAGGAAAGGAGAGGATGGAGGACTTCCTTTTGTTCAGTCCTCCTCTGCTTGGTGGTCAGAATCAGCAGGACGGTTCTGAGAAACTGGGTGAACTGGTAGAGACTGGTGCGGTTCTGTGTGTCCAGGATCTGCTGCTGAAGCAGAACCTCTAGTCGCAGTGAACCACAGGCTGGTTCTGGAGGCTCGGCCCATATGGCGCTAACAGCATCACTCCAGCAGTCATTGTGGAGCTGAATGTAAAACATGTTGCATCAGCTTCCTCCCTCCTCATCTTCATCACTCACTGTCAGAGAGGCTGTCAGATCCAGTTACTCTCCATGTTTAAGGCAGCAATAGATCTAATGAGTGAGAAGCCAACGGCTGGGACCATCACAGAGGTGCAGCAGCACCACAGCTGGATCCACCTGACCTGCTGGAGAGGAAAAACAGACGTCTGGAAAAGCTCTGATATGCAGGGAACAGAATCTGAAACCAGAGTCTGAAATTGGCTCCATTTTTCTGTGATGATGCAACAGCGAGTCAGAGCTGCGAATCCTGACAGAGTCATGAGGGAGCTTCGCTTTCACTGCAGCCCCTACATCGTGGAGAGGCAAACATGGCAAGGAGATGTTTATCCAGGTAACCAAGGATGTAGCTCCACCAGAGGACGGAGGAACGAAGGTCGCTGTGACCAGAGGACGGAGAAACGAAGGTCGCTGTGTCCAGAGGACGGAGGAACGAAGGTCGCTGTGACCAGAGGACGGAGGAACGAAGGTCGCTGTGTCCAGAGGACGGAGGAACGAAGGTCGCTGTGACCAGAGGACGGAGGAACGAAGGTCGCTGTGACCAGAGGACGGAGAAACGAAGGTCGCTGTGTCCAGAGGACGGAGGAACGAAGGTCGCTGTGTCCAGAGGACGGAGGAACGAAGGTCGCTGTGACCAGAGGACGGAGAAACGAAGGTCGCTGTGACCAGAGGACGGAGAAACGAAGGTCGCTGTGTCCAGAGGACGGAGGAACGAAGGTCGCTGTGTCCAGAGGACGGAGGAACGAAGGTCGCTGTGACCAGAGGACGGAGAAACGAAGGTCGCTGTGTCCAGAGGACGGAGGAACGAAGGTCGCTGTGACCAGAGGAACGAAGGTCACGATGCTATGACCAGAGGACGGAGGAACGAAGGTCGCTGTGTCCAGAGGACAGAAGGTCACGATGCTATGACCAGAGGACGGAGGAACGAAGGTCGCTGTGTCCAGAGGACAGAAGAACGAAGGTCGCTGTGTCCAGAGGACAGAAGAACGAAGGTCGCTGTGTCCAGAGGACGGAGGAACGAAGGTCGCTGTGACCAGAGGACGGAGAAACGAAGGTCGCTGTGACCAGAGGACGGAGAAACGAAGGTCGCTGTGTCCAGAGGACGGAGGAACGAAGGTCGCTGTGACCAGAGGACGGAGGAACGAAGGTCGCTGTGACCAGAGGACGGAGAAACGAAGGTCGCTGTGTCCAGAGGACGGAGGAACGAAGGTCGCTGTGTCCAGAGGACGGAGGAACGAAGGTCGCTGTGACCAGAGGACGGAGAAACGAAGGTCGCTGTGTCAAGAGGACGGAGGAACGAAGGTCGCTGTGACCAGAGGAACGAAGGTCACGATGCTATGACCAGAGGACGGAGGAACGAAGGTCGCTGTGTCCAGAGGACAGAAGGTCACGATGCTATGACCAGAGGACGGAGGAACGAAGGTCGCTGTGTCCAGAGGACAGAAGAACGAAGGTCGCTGTGTCCAGAGGACAGAAGAACGAAGGTTGCTGTGACCAGAGGACGGAGGAACGAAGGTCGCTGTGTCCAGAGGAACGAAGGTCACGATGCTATGACCAGAGGACGGAGGAACGAAGGTCGCTGTGTCCAGAGGACAGAAGAACGAAGGTTGCTGTGACCAGAGGACATAGGAACGAAGGTCACTGTGACCAGAGGACGAGGAAATAAGGTCACTGTGTCCAGAGCACGGAGGAACACAGGTCACTGTGACCAGAGGACGGAGAAACGAAGGTCGCTGTGACCAGAGGACGGAGGAACGAAGGTCGCTGTGACCAGAGGACGGAGGAACGAAGGTCACTGTGACCAGAGGACAGAAACGAAGGTCGCTGTGTCCAGAGGAACGAAGGTCACGATGCTATGACCAGAGGACGGAGGAATGAAGGTCGCTGTGACTAGAGGACGGAGGAACGAAGGTCGCTGTAACCAGAGGACGGAGGAACGAAGGTCACTGTGACCAGAGGACAGAAACGAAGGTCGCTGTGTCTAGAGGAACGAAGGTCACGATGCTATGACCAGAGGACGGAGGAACGAAGGTCGCTGTGTCAAGAGGACAGAAGAACGAAGGTTGCTGTGACCAGAGGACATAGGAACGAAAGTCACTGTGACCAGAGGACGAGGAAATAAGGTCACTGTGTCCAGAGCACGGAGAAACGAAGGTCGCTGTGACCAGAGGACGGAGGAACGAAGGTCGCTGTGACCAGAGGACGGAGGAACGAAGGTCGCTGTGACCAGAGGACGGAGGAACGAAGGTCACTGTGACCAGAGGACAGAAACGAAGGTCGCTGTGTCTAGAGGAACGAAGGTCACGATGCTATGACCAGAGGACGGAGGAACGAAGGTCGCTGTGTCAAGAGGACAGAAGAACGAAGGTTGCTGTGACCAGAGGACATAGGAACGAAAGTCACTGTGACCAGAGGACGAGGAAATAAGGTCACTGTGTCCAGAGCACGGAGAAACGAAGGTCGCTGTGACCAGAGGACGGAGGAACGAAGGTCGCTGTGACCAGAGGACAGAAACGAAGGTCGCTGTGTCCAGAGGAACGAAGGTCACGATGCTATGACCAGAGGACATAGGAACGAAGGTCACTGTGACCAGAGGACGAGGAAATAAGGTCACTGTGTCCAGAGCACGGAGGAACACAGGTCACTGTGACCAGAGGACGGAGGAAGGAAGGTCGCTGTGACTAGAGGACGGAGGAAGGAAGGTCACTATGCTAAGACCAGAGGACGGAGGAACGAAGGTCACTGTGTCCAGAGGACAGAAGAACGAAGGTCACTGTGTCCAGAGGACGAGGAACGAAGGTCGCTGTGACCAGAGGACGGAGGAACGAAGGTCGCTGTGACCAGAGGACGGAGAAACGAAGGTCGCTGTGACCAGAGGACGGAGGAACGAAGGTCCCTGTGACCAGTCAGAACCAGCTAAAACCAATCAGAACCAGCCAGAACAAGTTAGAACCAGCTGCAACCAGCCAGAATAAGTCAGAACAAGTTAGAACCAGCTAGAACTAGTAAGAACTAGCGAGAACAAGTCAGGACCACTTAGAACTAGTCAGAACCAGGCAGTACAAGCTAAAACCAGTCAAAACCAGCCAGAACAAGTCAGAACCAGTCAGGACCAGTTAAAGCCGGTCAGAACTAGCCAGAACAAGTCAGAAGCAGTCAAAACCAGCTAGAACTAGTTAGAACCAGCCAGAACAAGTCAGAACCAGCCAGAAAAAGTCAGAACTAGCCATAACAAGTCAGAACCAGCTAGAACCAATCAGAACCAGTCAGAACCAGCCACAACCAACTAGAATAAGTCAGAACCATTCAGGACCAGTTTGAACCAGTCAGAACCAGCCAGAAAAAGTCAGAACCAGCCACAACCAGCTAGAACAAGTCAGAACTAGCCAGAACAAGTCAGAACCAGCCACAATCAGGTAGAACCAGTCAGAACCAGCCAGAACCAGTTACAATCACCAATAGAAACCTTAACATTCACCCTCATCTGAACCAGTCCTGTAAAGTCTGTGGAGGGTTTCAGAACCTTCCAGGTATACAGAACAACAGAAAATTGTATTTCCGTCCTCACTGTTTTTCCAGAACCCTGCTGAGTGTTTATAAGGAGTTTCATGTCTTACGTTTTAAAATACACTTTCAGGTTCTAGGAACCATCTATGGCTCACCTGTCAGGGTTCTGCTCCAGGTTCTGGTTCACAGAATTAAAGCAGAAACTTGTCTGAAATGTATCAGAAACAGAGTCAGTGCTCAAAGTTCAGAGCCAGACACTGCAGATCTTCAACTGGTCCAAAAAGACCTACTCAGCATCAGAACCAGGACCATCAGAACCAGGGGGGCATTGACATGAAGCTGTGAGCTGACTGATCTGCCAGGACGTCACTGGAACCCAGAGCAGGAGGGCGGCCATCATGTAAGCACCAGCTGAGGGGACATGGGGGAGGGGGGTGGGGAGTCACACAGCCTGCTTTCTGGAGGATCTAGATGTTCTGGAGGCTCTTCAGCAGAAAGCTGGCCCTGCACCTGTCGGTGATTACAGAGCTAATCTTCCCTCCAGCCCAGTGCTCTTCCTGATCCACTATTGGAGCGGCCATTATTCCCAGCATGCCTGGCCTCTGCACTTTATTACATGCAAATAGCAGCTCTTTATTCACGCTGTGAATGAAAAGAAAGGAGCCCCCCCCCCACCTATTACTGCTCTCTCTCCATCAGTGCAGGCGGCATGGAGCCCACGCCCCGGGTGGAGGCCCCACTAGCTCCATCTTCTAACAGACCCCTGACTGGATGAAGGAGATGATCCTTCCTCTGAAGGTCAGGCTGACTGTTTGAATGGAGTGACACATCTTCCTGCTCAGAGACCAGCTATGGTGGAAAAGTTTAGCAGCTAAAGGAGAAACCAGAGGAACCGACACTGGAGCCTCATTTCCATGAGAGACCACAGCTTAAAGGGGGATGTCCACCCCCTACAAGAACCACTCTGACACCCAGCACAAAGGTAATGGGACCCCCCCCTCCCCTAAAACTCCAATGTGTCCTTTGTGTAAGAAAATTGAGGCGCTGGACGGGGTCAAACATGGGGGGGGGGGGGTCTCCACAGCCTCTTGGACTCTGTGATGTAGCCCATCAGTGATGTCATCAATGGCAGCTACATCACTGATGGGCGTTTAAAAAGGTTATGTAACCCAGTCCATTAGCAGAATGCTAGCAGTGAAGTTAGCTTCAGACCCGCTCACAGTCCAGTAACTGATGTCAGTCTGTGCTCTGCGGACGCTCGGTCTGCGCCGTTGAAGCTTTGGATGATTCCAAAGACCGACCATTTTGTCTGGTAAAATATCAACCAAGTGACCAATAGAGGGCGCTCTCAGGCTGCATGTGGAGCATTAAATGGGCTAATGAAGGGTTTAGATCTAACGTCAGATCTCAGTGTTAACTATGCATCCTGAGTTCAATGAGGGAGATTGATGGGGATCACTCAGATGACCACAACGGTCCTCCCAGCTCAAACACTCAGGCCGCTCCTGACTAACTAACTAACTAAAGGTCTTCATGAAGTTACAGACAGATGCTGGAAACATCCTGGAGTCTAAAGGAGTCCAGTTTCTCTCCCAGACTCTGCAGCCAGACAGGAGAGCCTGAACCCTGACTGCTAATGAAGCTCCTGCTGGGCTACAGGTGAGGGGTCGCTCACACCAAGCATGCCTGTATCCCCAGCAGGAGGCAGAATGAGCAGATCTGGGCTTCAGGCTTCTTGCCTAATTGCAGAGGAATTTTCCTGCACTAAATCTGCTCTAGGAGCCTCTAGTTATTGTTTTATTTTCCAGTGAAGAATAAAGTTGGACCTTTAAAACTGATGCTGTTTAATGTTGCTGTTCTGAAATGCTTTGTTTTTAGTTTGACAACAAAGAGTGAAGAGCAAACATGAATCACAGCATCAAATCCTACAGGATGTGAACGCTGGATGAGCTCTACTTCAATCTGCAGCTGCTGATCCATCTGGGCGCTGCAGCTTAGCTCTGCTTCCTGCATGCTAATGGCCTCATACCTGTCAGGCCGCCATGTGCAGGATGCTGCCTCAGGTCAGTGCTTGCTGCCAGACGATGCCTTTCCGTGGCTGTTCTTCCGCGCACACACCTGGATGCTGTCCCCGCTCTCTGTCTGCAGCTTGATGTTTAGAACGGTGAAGATAGAAGACACTGCAGGGGGAGAAATGCATGAAGCTCAGACAGGAGCTCACTGACAGCCAGACAGCTTCTGATATGAAACCATTTGGAATAACATGCAACCATCCTTTCACAACAGGTTCTTATAGAACGGCGGTCAGACCGTTCTGATGCAGGAATCACATCTGGACGTTTGGCTCTAAATTCATCCGTTCACATCTGGACGTTTGGCTCTGGATTCATCCGTTCACATCTGGATGTTTGGCTCTGTATTCATCCGTTCACATCTGGACATTTGGCTCAGGATTCCTCCGTTCACATCTGGAGGTTTGGCTCTGGATTCATCCGTTCACATCTGGAGGTTTGGCTCTGGATTCATCCGTTCACATCTGTAGGTTTGGCTCTGAATTCATCCGTTCACATCTGGAGGTTTGGCTCTGGATTCATCCGTTCACATCTGGACATTTGGCTCAGGATTCCTCCGTTCACATCTGGAGGTTTGGCTCTGGATTCATCCGTTCACATCTGGAGGTTTGGCTCTGGATTCATCCGTTCACATCTGGAGATTTGGCTCTGGATTCATCCGTTCACATCTGGAGGTTTGGCTCTGGATTCATCCGTTCACATCTGTAGGTTTGGCTCTGAATTCATCCGTTCACATCTGGGCGTTTGGCTCTGGATTCATCCGTTCACATCTGGAGGTTTGGCTCTGGATTCACCCGTTCACATCTGAAGGTTTGGCTCTGGATTCACCCGTTCACATCTGGAGGTTTGGCTCTGGATTCATCCGTTCACATCTGGAGGTTTGGCTCTGAATTCACCCGTTCACATCTGGAGGTTTGGCTCTGGATTCACCCGTTCACATCTGGAGGTTTGGCTCTGGATTCATCCGTTCACATCTGGAGGTTTGGTTCTGAATTCATCCGTTCACATCTGGATGTTTGGCTCTGGATTCATCCGTTCACATCTGGAGGTTTGGCTCTGAATTCATCCGTTCACATCTGGATGTTTGGCTCTGGATTCATCCGTTCACATCTGGAGGTTTGGCTCTGGATTCATCCGTTCACATCTGGAGATTTGGCTCTGGATTCATCCGTTCACATCTGGATGTTTGGCTCTGGATTCACCCGTTCACATCTGGAGGTTTGGCTCTGGATTCACCCGTTCACATCTGGAGGTTTGGCTCTGGATTCACCCGTTCACATCTGGAGGTTTGGCTCTTGATTCATCCGTTCACATCTGGAGGTTTGGCTCTGGATTCATCCGTTCACATCTGGATGTTTGGCTCTGGATTCATCCGTTCACATCTGGAGGTTTGGCTCTGAATTCATCCGTTCACATCTGGATGTTTGGCTCTGGATTCATCCGTTCACATCTGGAGGTTTGGCTCTGAATTCATCCGTTCACATCTGGATGTTTGGCTCTGGATTCATCCGTTCACATCTGGAGGTTTGGCTCTGGATTCATCCGTTCACATCTGGAGATTTGGCTCTGGATTCATCCGTTCACATCTGGAGATTTGGCTCTGGATTCATCCGTTCACATCTGGGCGTTTGGCTCTGAATTCATCCGTTCACATCTGGGCGTTTGGCTCTGGATTCATCCGTTCACATCTGGAGGTTTGGCTCTGGATTCACCCGTTCACATCTGGAGGTTTGGCTCTGGATTCAGCCGTTCACATCTGGAGGTTTGGCTCTGGATTCATCCGTTCACATCTGGAGGTTTGGCTCTGGATTCATCCGTTCACATCTGGAGGTTTGGCTCTGGATTAATCCGTTCACATCTGGAGATTTGGCTCTGGATTCATCCGTTCACATCTGGGCGTTTGGCTCTGGATTCATCCGTTCACATCTGGAGGTTTGGCTCTGAATTCATCCGTTCACATCTGGGCGTTTGGCTCTGGATTCATCCGTTCACATCTGGAGGTTTGGCTCTGGATTCACCCGTTCACATCTGGAGGTTTGGCTCTGGATTCACCCGTTCACATCTGGAGGTTTGGCTCTGGATTCACCCGTTCACATCTGGAGGTTTGGCTCTGGATTCATCCGTTCACATCTGGAGGTTTGGCTCTGGATTCACCCGTTCACATCTGGAGGTTTGGCTCTGGATTCATCCGTTCACATCTGGAGGTTTGGCTCTGGATTCACCCGTTCACATCTGGAGGTTTGGCTCTGGATTCATCCGTTCACATCTGGAGGTTTGGCTCTGGATTCATCCGTTCACATCTGGAGGTTTGGCTCTGGATTAATCCGTTCACATCTGGAGGTTTGGCTCTGAATTCATCCGTTCACATCTGGATGTTTGGCTCTGGATTCATCCGTTCACATCTGGATGTTTGGCTCTGGATTCATCCGTTCACATCTGGATGTTGGTGTCTGAGATGGGGAGCGGATGAAGGGATGAACCTTTGCTGCTCAGCTCTCAGTCAGCTGGTTTCCGGTGGATCTGCTGATCATCTTCATTAATTCATTCATTGGATCAATCTCAGATCCTCACTGAACTTCTGGAGACAGTTTGCTGCTCTTATAATTCCCATTCCTTAGCTTTTTATTTGTAAAAAGAAAGTTTTGTTCCACTTGATAATTGTGTCCCACTGGTTGATCTCTGACTAAATAAAATGAACATTTTATATCCTCATATCTGAGGCCTGAAATGTGACTAAAGGTCAAAGTTCCAGGGGGGTGAATACTTTAGCAAAGCGCTGCAGGTCTTTGAATATTTCTGTCTCATAGTTCTGGGTTCTCTCTATTTAAATAAGCTGTAATGTTGGCTAGTAACGTCATTAAAACATTTTCTCTGTTTCCTTTGAATATTTCAGTACTTTAGTTGCCATGTTGTAGAAGTTTAGATCTTCATGCATGGTGTCTGCAGAGAGGGGAAGGAGGCGATCATAACGCTCCTCACAGCTCACACCATCAGCCTGACCCACTGAAACTTCATCCAAAGGAACAGTTGGAAAAAGTTCCTGGAGTTCCCGGCTGGTCCTTGGAATCGATATTCCCAGATGCTGTGATGGTTCCATGTTTCCTGGAAATGATTCCTGATCCTCTGGAGTTATTTCTGCACCAATCAGGAGTTTTTCAGTCCGGTTTCTATTAGGGTTGTCAAAAGTATCGATACTCAAAAAAGTATCGATACTGAAACGTTGTATCCGGATACAATAGTCATTTTTAAAAGTATCGATACAGTGCTACCACCAGTGGCACCTAAACAGTCATTCATCTAATGTGCAGAATAGAGGAAAATGCACTTTCTGAACACTGTGTGATTGAATAGTTCTACGCACTTTTCAGTTTCAGACATTTTCTGTAACAGCTGCTGAGAATGATTTTAGTTTTTTAACCGGTTTGGCTAGCGTCATTATGTGTGCAAAGCATAGCCAAGGAAGGAACACTTCATTTTAATTTTATAAGTTTTTTATTAAGCTTGCTTAATATTGTGCACAGCATACAACCTCAAAACATTGTTCGTATTGTTTATTGTATTTATTTATTGTATTATAATTATTAATCAAAATATTTCAGTTGAAATTTTGAGTTTTTATCCTTGTTGTACGGAGCATTGAGTATTTTCCTTAGTATCGGTATGGAGCTGAAAAGTTTAGGACCATAACAACCCTAGTTTCTATGAAACCTGTGATCCATGACATGCAGCTGGACCAGTCCGAGGTTTCAGCTCCGTCCCAGTTTAGAAATGTAAATACAGTCATTTGTTTATATTACTATTATTTTCTTTTTTATGTATTTATTACTGTTTTCAAGGCTGCTTTAAAAAATGAAATTGAAATGTCTTGTTGTGTACACTGGTGTATAAAATGACTAAATAAATCTGTCTAAGATTAAAGCCAATCTAATTTGAAGGGATGCTGTTTATTCCAGCAGATTATTGTCACATCCATCCCTTTCCTGCCACAGCTGACGGCTAGCTAACTACTTCCTGATCTCTCTGCCTTTCATTGGTTTCATTCTCTCCCACAGAGGAAAACGTTGCTTTGGTTTTATCCTCCTCGTGTGAGCCGCTCTGCTCCTCCTGCTCTGCTCCTCCCGCTCTGCTCCTCCTGCTCTGCCTCCTCCACATGAGGAGAACAGAGGAGATGAAGGCGGAGCGGGGAAAACAGGAGCGAGCGTGACAGAAATCTAAATGAGCCACGTCTTTCCTCTCCTTCTGTCAGTGACCGCTGCTTCTTTTTCAGCACCACAACCTGCTGGGAGCTGATAACAGGATTAATAACGCAGAAAAATCCTAATCTGGGATTAAAATGGAATTCTCCAATTAAAACGGCCACCCCGTCAGCGGAGGCACGCTCAGGTCCATTTTCACAGCGCTAATGAACCCCAGCTGAAGGGAGCGTGGATGCTAGTCGTCTCTGATACGCTTTGATGCAACAACTCGACGCTGAAGGAAATAAAACCTGAATGTGAAGCTTTGGCTGCAGCTTCAGACTCTTGAGGCTCAGCGGGGAAATCTGCTGCCAGACCCCAGGCATGCTGAAAGCTAGCAGTGGTAAAAGCTAAAAGCTGTGTGTTTCTGAAATTTCACAGCCCTGGTTTATTTAAGGAGCCTCGGTGCACTTTTCTCTGGGCAAACAACCGTCAAGGAGACAGAAAATCAAAGTGAGAATCCTGCAGAGGCCTGCTGGGCTGAGCGTCCCAACGGCATCCAGACCCACTTCCTCTGAAGCATCAAAAACAAGCCCAGGTCGCTCCTGGCCGTCTAACTCACAGACAGACGGAGGCAGAGAGGACAGAAGAAAGGAGAGGACAAAGAGGGGAGGAACAGATGGAGACCTATTGAGCGAGTGCCAGTCTGTGCAGCTCACTGATCCAGAGTCCAAGCTCCGCCTCCAAACCAAACTTCCACAGCAGCACATTCCTTCCCAGCCGCTCTGTGAGCTTAGAGCAAAGTCAAGACTCAACCTGACGGAAAGGCTGTTGTGGGAAATTCAAAGACATTAGAAGCAAAATAACCTGAAAGGAGAAAATCGGATAGGAGCCTCTGATTGGATAATCGTTCCAATAGGATAAAAGCTCCGATCGGACAATAGCCTCTGATCGGAAAATAGCTCCGATTGAACAATCTGTCTATTTGGACAATCTCTCTGATCGAATATCGCTCCAATCGGACAATAGCTCCAATCGGATAATCGCTCTGATCGGATAAGATCCTCTGATCAGACAATCGCTCTGATTGGAAATTCGCTCCAATCGAATAACAGCCTCTGATCGATAAAAGGCCTCTGATTGGATAAGAGCCTCTTATCCGGACAATCGCTCTGATTGGATACTTTCACCGATTGTATAATCCCTCCGATCGGACAATAGCCTCTGATCAGAAAATTGCTCCAATTGGATAAGAGCCTCCGATCGGAAAGTTGCTCTGATCGGATAATTCCTCTCAGTTTTCTCTGAGAATCAATTTTAAATCAGTGGTAGAGGAACCTGGTGGCCATCTTTGTCGGTTGGTAGACTCCTCCCCCTCAGGCTGTTCTTGGTTCATTGATCTAAGAACCATCAACCTTCAGATTTATTGCTGTTGATCCTAAATCACAGAAAGAACGTTACTATTTATCTGGGATCTCTGAGGGATCAGGAAGTGACTGAGAAGCAGATGATGTTGAATATTAATCGTGATAACGTGCTGGTGCAGCGTTCCGCTCGCTGCTCCGATACGTACTGTCCTGCAGCTCCCAGAGCCGCGGAGGAAGGTTGCTGAAGTACTCGTGGTTCAGGGCTGCCCGCGCTGAGAGGCGGTTCTTTGGGAAGCACTGGAGGAACCTGGAGGCCAACTCCTCAGCATGGTCCACATAACCCAACCTGAGGCGGGACAGACATCGATAGATCAGCTACACACAATCTATACATTATTTTCTACTAAATAACTCATCAATATTCATGTTGTTAAAACAGATTCTCAAATAAGGGGAGAAATTTAAATCTTTAAAAACATCTCGTTTTTGAAAACAAGATAACTGAAATTAAAACAGGTTTTAAAATTAAAAAAAAAAAGGTTTTATTTTTGGGTTAAAATTTAAAAAAAAAACGGCCAGTATTGTGGAAAAAGGGGGAAAATAGAGCAAGAAAATATAAAACCCCGTCCCGAATAAAGAATTTAAAAACTGGGGCGGGCTGAAGAAAGCTATTTTAAATATCAATAAACTGCTTTTTTTCTGCCCCCATTAAACAGCTTACTTAAGGGAAAATTTAAATTTGGAACGTTTTTTTTCTTTGGTTGGGTCTGGGAAATTGATGTAACGTCCCAGACTGGTTTAATAATATCTTTAGAAAAAGAAAATTAAAAATTTCCCGACGGAGGGGAAAAAAAGGTTTTCCCTTTTTGGGCCAAAGCCAAGGGTTTTTTAAAAAAATTTGGGGTTAAAAACCCCCCAAAAACCCAAAAAAACTCCACACCCCCCCAACCCGGGTTTCCCCTTCCGGCGGAGGGGGGGCCGGGAGACCAAAAACAGCACAGCTGGAAGAACACTGCCATTTACTTTCCGGAGGAGGGGGGAACCAAAGTGATGGTTCAAATTTTTGGGGTTTTTCCTGGCTGGGGGATTCATTTTTTTACAGAGATTTTATTGGAAGGGAAAAACTTTTATAGCAACACCGGGGTCCAAAGTTCCCACCTTTTAGAGGGTTTCCGGATTTCCCTCAGCAAAGATCCCCATTTTTCAATTTTTGGGTCCAGGGGTTTTCCCCGGGTCCATGAGCAACGATCCCATTTTTTTAGAGTTTTCCCGGATCCGTCAGATCCAAAAACATTTTTTTTTTTTTGTAAAACAAAAGGGAATTTAGTTTTGGGAAAAAACTTTTCTTTTGGACAATTACATCCCTTTTTAAAAATGCAAACCTTTTTAAAAAAAGGAAAAATTAAACTTTTAAAAAAATTACGGCTCGTGGATCCGGGTTTTGGGAAAAAAGAGGAAAACCGAGGAGAAAGAAACCAGATAAAGCTAGCCGGTTTTCCCCATCCCCTTCCCTAAACCATCTATCCAACTATCCCCCATCCCTCTTTTCCATCCCTCCATCCCTCCCTCCATCCATCTATCCCTCATCCATCCCCCCCGCCCCTCCCAAACCTCCATCTATCCATCCCATCCATCAAACCTCTATCCCCCTCCATTTTCCCTCCATCTACCATCATCCATCCATCCATCTTTTCCATCAACCATCCATTTCCCTCTATTCCCCCTATCCATCATCCATCAAACCATCCTTTCCCTTTTATCCATCTTTTCCCAAACTAACCATCTAACCATCATTCCCCTCATCCCATTTTATCCCCTTTATCCAAACCATTTTCCCCCTTCCCATCCATCTATTTTCCAAAACTTCCCACCCCTCCATTTCCATCCATCTATTCCAACTATCCCTCTATTTCCCTCTAATCCATCATCCAACCCCTCCATGTATCCATCCCTCCCCATCCCAAATTTCCCTCTAATTCCCCTCTAAACCCCTCTTTTCCATCAATTTTATTTTTTCCCTCCCCTCTATCCATCAAACCATCAAACCATCTTTCCCTCCATCCTCTATCCATCTATTCCCATCTCCCTTTCCCTCCATCTAACCATCATCCATCCATCCCATCCATCCATTTCCCTCTATCCATCTATCCATCTATCCCATACCATTCCAAACCCCCTTCCCCCCTCTACCAACTATTTCCCTCTTCCATCATCCATCCATCCCTCTATCCATCTATCCATCATCCCCTCCATCCAAACTATCCAAACATCCATCCATCCATTTTATCCATTTTATCCATCTATTTTCCCTCATCCATCCATCCATTTTTTATCCATCATCCTCATATCCTCCATCCATCATCCATCATCCATCCATCCATTCCCCTCCATCCAACATCCCAAAACCAACCATCATTCCCAATCCATTTCCCTTTCCCCTCATTTCCCTCCCTCATTCCCATTTTTTTCCCTCAACCTCCATCCCAAACATTTCCCCTCATTTCCCTTTTCCATCATTTTCCCTCCATCCCCTCATTCCCCCTTTTTCCCTCTATCCATCATCCTCCATTTTCCCCCATCCATTTTCCCTCTATCCATCTATCCATCTATCCATCTTTTCCCAAATCCCCTCCATCCATCTATCCATCTATCCATCCCCCATCCAACCATCTTTTCCATCATCCCCCTTCCCATTCCCCTCTAATCCCCTTCTATCCATCATCCCAAACATCCTTTCCAAACCATCTATTTCCCTCTATCCATCTATCCAATCTATTTCCACCATCCCCTCCATCCCCTCTATACCTCAAACCATCCATCCATCTATTTCCCTCTAAACCCTCCCCATCCCCTCCATCTATCCCCTCTATCCATCTTTTCCTCCCTCCACCCCTCCATCTATCCATCTAAAAACCTTCCCTCCAATCCATCCATCTATTTCCCTCCCCCCATCCCCTCTAAACCATCTTTTTCCATCTATCCCCATCATCCCCTCCATCCCCCTCTAAACCCCTCATCCCCTCATCCCATCCACCATTTTATCCATCAAACCATCCATCCATCCATCCATCCCTCATTTTTATCCAAACCATTCCCCATCATCCATCTCCCTCCACCCCTCATCCAATCCATCACCCCTCCATTTATCCCATCCATCCATCATCCATCCACCATCCATCATCCGACCCCTCCCCCTCATTCCATTTTTTTCCATCCATCTATCCATCCTCCCCTTCCCCCTCCATCCCTCCATCCCCATCCAATCCATTTCCCTCCATCATCCCCTTCCCCTTTCCCCTCTATCCATTCCAATTTTTATTTCCCCTCCATCCCTCCCATCCCTCCCATCATCCCTTCCCCTCCCAAACCTAGGCCATCCATTTTCCATTTCCCTTCCAATCCCTCCATGCCATCCAACATTATAATTTCCACCCATTCCCCAACCAAACCAAACCCTTCCATCCCCTCCATCCTTCCATCTATTTCCCTCATCCATCCATCCATCCAATTTTACCATCTCCTCCGTCCCATCTACCCCTCATCCATACCAAAACCCTTTCCCTCCATCCCCCCCAAACCACCCCTCTATCCCAAACAGCCCCCCCCAATCTCCATTTTTAAAAACCAAACCCTCCACCATCCCTTCCATCCATTTCCCTCCATTTCCCTCATTTCCCCTTTCCAAACCATCCATCCATCACCATCCCCTCCCCTCCATCCATCCATCCCCTTTCCCTCATCCCCATCCATTTCCCTCAAACCCCTCATCCCAATTTCCGGGTCCATCTATCCAAACACCATTTTCCTCCCTCATCCATTCCATCCATCTATCCATCATCCATTCCCTCCATCTTTCCATTACCATCTATCCATCATCCATCCAAAACCAATCCTATCCTCCCATCCATCATCCACCATCCATTCCCATTTCCATCACCATCCATCCATCTATCCATCTTCCAAACCCATCCATCATCCATTTGCCAACCATCTATCCATCTATCCATCTATCCATCTATCCATCATCCATCCTTTCCCTCAAACCCTCTATCCATTTATCCTTCCCCTCCATTATCCATCATCCAATTCCCTCCTCCATCCATCTATCCAACATCCATCCATTTCCCTCATCCCTCTATTTCCCTCTATCCAACATTCCAATTTTCCCCCTCCATCTATCCAAAACTATCCAATTTTATCCATCTATCCATCCCTCCATCCCTAACATCTAACCCAAAAAATCCCATCCATCATCCATCTATCCATCCCATTTCCCTCATCCAATCCAAACCCCCCATCCATCTATTCCATTCCCTTTTCCATCATCACCCCTCCCCCTCTATCCATCTATCCATCATCCATCCTCCATCTATCCATCAAAAAAATCCATCCATCTATCCCATCTATCATCTATCCATCATCCATTCCATCCATCTATCCATCCCTCCATCATTCCATCCATCCATCTATTCCAAAACCCTCCCAATCCATTTTCCAATTTTTCCCTCCATTCCATCCCCCCCAAAACCCTTATCCATCCAAATTCATCCATCCAAACCATTTTTTCATCCAAAAACCCTCATCCATTCCCTCATCCATCCTCCAACATCCCTCATCCCCTCCATCCCTCCATTTCCCTCCATCATCCATCCCTCCATCCATCTATTTCCAAACCCTCCTTCCATTCCCCTCCCTTCCTTTCCAAAACCCTTTTCCCCTTTTCCCCTTTTAAAAAACCCTCAAACCCCTCCCGTCCCCATTCCCTCCATCCCTCCATCAAACCATTTATCCCCATCCATCCCCATCTTTTCCATTTTTTAAACCCTCCATCCCATTCCAAAACCCCATTCCCCTCCGTCCCCCTTCATTTTCCAATTTCCCTCCCCCTCTATCCCAATCATCCCCTTTCCAAATTCATTTTCCCCTTCCCCCTCCCCATCCTTAAACCATCATCCATCCATCCCCCAAAAAAAAAAAAAAAAAAAAAAAAAAAACTATTTTTTTCCCCCAAAAAAAAAAAACCCCCCCCCCCCATCCGTCCATCTATCCATCATCCACCATCCCAACCCCCCCACCCCCCCACCCACCAACAAAAAATCAACCATCCTCAACCATCCCCCCAACCCCTCATCCCAAAACCCTTTTCCTTTTCCCTCCATCATCCATCCAAACCATTTCCCCTTTCCTTTCCCTTTTCCCTCATCCCTTTCCCTCCATCCATCATCCATCCCCCATCCATCCACTATTTCCCCATCCAACCTCCATCTAAAACCATCAACCCCTCCATCCATCCATCCATCCCTCTATCCATCATCCCCCCGTCCATCTATCCATCAAAAAATTTCCCTCCATCCCCTCATCCCCCATCCATTTCCCTCCATCCCATCCATCAAAACCACCCCTCCCCTCCATCCCTCATTTCCCTCCATCCATCCATCCATCCATCATCCCTCCATCCCTTTCCCTCCACCATTCCCTCATCCCTCCCCTCCATCTATTTTATCATCCACCATCCATCCACATCCATCCCCCATCCCCTCCATCCCCTGCCATCATCCATCCCCTCCATCTATCCATCATCCAACTATCCATCCATCCATCCATCATCCATCCCTCATCCATCCCCTCCATCATCCATCCACCATCCTCCATTTCCCTCCATCCATCCATCCATTTCCCTCATCATTCCAAACCCTCATCCCTCTATCCACATCCATCCCCTCCATCCCCTCACCATCTATCCTCCATCCCCTCATCCAACCCCTCTATCCATCCATCCATCCATCCATTTATCCATCCCCTCCCCTCATCCATCCATCATCCATCCATCCCAATTTCCCTCAACCTCCAACAACCCTCAAACCATTTCCCTCATCCATCCATTTATCCAACCATTTCCCTCTATCATCCATCCATCCATCATCCCTACCCCCCTTTTCCCTCCCAACCCTCCATCCATCCTTTCCATCCATCAATCCATCTTTTCCCTCCATCCATCCATCTCCATCCATCATCCATCCATCATCCCATCCAAACCATTTCCCTCCACCCCTCCATCCCAAACCATCATCCATCGGGCCCTCAAACCATCCTTCCAACCATCCATCCTCCCCCATTCCCTCCATCATCAATCCCCTCAAACCACCAAACCATTCCCAAACCATCCATTCCATCCATCCTCCATCAACCATCCATCATCCATAAACCATCCATCCATCCCTCCCCTCCCTCCATTCCCCTCATCCATTTCCCCATCCATCCCCTTCTTTATCCCCTCCATCAACCCTTCCCATCCATCCACCCCAACCATCCATTCAAACCATCCATCCACCATCCCTCCATCCCCTCCATCCACCATCATCCCCTCCATCAATCCATCACCCATCCATCATTTCCCTCCCCTCCAACCATCATTCCATCATCCCCCTCCCTTTCCCTCCCTCCAACCATCAAACCATCCATCCCCATCCATCCATCCATCAAAACCAACATCCATCACCAATTTTTTAAAACCATATTAGCTATTTTTTCCCTCCCCCAAACCCATCCATCCATCCATCCCCCATTCCTCCATCCATCATCCATCCCATCCATCATCCCTCCATCCATCCTCCAAACCTTTCCCTCCATCCCTCCATCCATCCCCCTATCCCCTCATCCATCCCTCATCCCTCCATCCATCCATCCCTTTCCCCCATCCATCCATCCCCCCATCCATCCACCATCCATCCATCCATCCAACATCCATCCATCCATCATCCCCTCCATCCCATCCCCTCATCCATCCAATTTCCCTCTATCCATCATCCATTTCCCCCATCTAAACCTCATCCATTTCCCCCATTTCCCCCCCCTCTATCCATCATCCAGCCTCCATCTATCCATCATCCATCCCCTCCATCCCCCCATCCCCTCATCCATCCATTTCCCTCTATCCATCATCCATCCATCCATCCCCCCATCATCCATCCATTTCCCTCCTTCCACATTTCCCTCCATCCATCCAACCATCCATCCATCATCCATTTCCCTCCCCCTCTATCTATCATCCATCCCTCCACCATCATCCAAAACCAACCCAAACCATCCTTCCATCATCCAACCTTTCCCTCATCCATCATCCATCTATCCATCCCCCCTTTTTTCCAACATCCATCCATCCACCCCTCCATTTCCCTCCATCTATCCAAACATCCATCACCAAACCATCCCCTCATTTCCCTCCATCCATCATCCATCCATATTTCCCTCCATCATCCATCCCCCACCCATCCATCCCTCCATCAACCATCCATCCATCATTTCCCTCCCAAACCATCATCCATCCCCCATCCCTCATCCCCTCCCATCCATCCATCCAACATCCACCATCTATCCCCTCCCCTCCATCCCCTCCATCACCATCCCTTTCCCTCTCCCTCCATCCAGCCATCAACCATCCAATTAAAGAAAAATTAAAAATAAACCTTAATTATAAACCCGAAAAATTATGGAAAATTAAAAAATAATTATCCCTTACAACACCGAATAAACATTATTTAAAAATTAACCCTCCATCCTTAAATCAACCATCCCTATTCCCCTTTAAATCCTTCAACCCTTCATTCAAAACCCTCCAAAACCTCCAAAATTATTCCCTTTAAAAACCAAAACCAAAACATTAAGCCCTTCATTATTTTCCTTTTTAAAACCATCATCCCTTTCCACATTATTCCATTCCTTCCCTTCATTCCCTTTCCCTAAAAATTTAAACCATTTAAACAAACCTCCATTCATCATCCTTCCCCAAACCATCCATCCCACCACCAATCCAAAACATTCCCAAAACCCCTTCCCTCCATCCATCCATTATCCTTTTTATCCCCTCCCTCCCCCCCTTTTATAATTTATCCAAACACCTTCCCTCCCCTTAAAAAACTTTCCTAAAAACCCCTATACTTATTTTAAAAATCAAAAATCCCTTAACCCCAAAAATTCCCCTTTAAAACCATTAAAAATCCAAATTAAAACAATCCATCAATCCATCATCCACTATCCATCAATCCCCTATCCTTTCCCTCCAAACTATCCATCATCCATCATCCATTCCCCTCCCCCTATCCATCATCCATCCCTCCATCCATCCATCCATCACCAAACCATCCCTCATCCATCCAAACCTCCCTTTATCCATCCATTCCCTTCCCCTTTCCCTCCCCCCTTTATCCCCCCCACCCCTTCCATTTCCCTCCATATTTCCCCCACCCATCCTTTATCCTCCACCCCCCCAAACCCTTTCCCCTATCCAAACTATCCAAATATCCAACATCCAACATTTCCCTCCATCCTTTTATCCATTATCCTTCATCCAAACCCCCATTATCCCAACATCCATCCATCCAACTTCCAAACTATTTCCCTCTATCCCCATCATTCCAATCCTTTTATTTTCCCTCTATCCATCTATCCACTATCCATCAACCATCCATCCATCTATCCATCATCCATCCAACCATCTATCCATCCCATCCACATCCAAACCAAACCATCTATCCATCAAACCCCCTCTTTTCCATTTATCCCCCCATCCATCTATCCCCCTATCCATCTTTCCCTCCATACATCTATCCCTCATCCATTTCCCCCCCCTCTTCCTCTATCCATCTATCCTTCCTTCCCTCCAAACCATCTATCCATCAACCATCCATCCATTTTTTCCATCATCCATCCATCCATCTATCCCCCATCCATCTAGCCATCATCCATCATCCATCCCCTCCATCTATCCAATTTTATCCATCATCCCTCTATCCCTCATCCATCCCCTTTTATCCACCCTCCATTTCCCTCCCTCTATTCCCTTCTTCCATCTATAAAACATCCCCTTTCCCTCCATCTATCCCTCTATCCATCCCATCCATCAAACCATCCCTTTCCCCTACAAACATCCATCATCCATCCATTTCCCTCTAACCATCATCCATCCTTCCATCTAAAACCAAACTATCCATAAACCATCATCCCCTCCAAAATTCAACTAAACAACCCCTTTCCCTCATCCAAAACCAAACCTTTTTCCAATTCCCTCCATAAAAAAACCCGCCCTTAAAAATTCATTAAACCCTTTAAACCTTTATCCAACATCCATCCTTTTATCCATCCATCATCCATCCCTCACCCAACCCAAAAGATCCCTCATCCCTTTTCCCTAAACCAACCTTCCCCTAAAACCCTTTCCCCTACCATCATCCCTCCAACCCTCCCCCCCTCCATCTTTCCAAAACTAACCATCTAAACCAAACTATCCAAAAAAAAAACCAAACACCCCTCTTCCATCTAACCCTCATCCCTCCACCATTACCATCAAACCATTCCCCTCCATCTATTTCCTCTATCCCTCTATAAACCCCAAACCAAACCATATTTACCCCCTCAAACCATCTATCCATCTATCCAAACATCCATTTAAACCCTCTATTTCCTTTATCCATCCAAAAAATTCATCCCTCATCCATCAACCACCCTCCATTATCCCCTCTATCCATCTATCCATCATCCATCCTTTCCAAAAATCCAACATCCATCAACCTTCCCCCCCACTATCCCACTTTCCCCTCCATCTATAAACATCTATCCTCCCTCCCCCTATCCATCATCCATCATCCCCTTTCCATCCAAAATCTTTCCCCCATTAACCATTTCCCTCCCCTCCTTTTTCCATTTTCCTTTCCTCTTTCCCTCCTTTCCTTTCCCCATCCACCCTTTTTCCATCCTTTATCCTTCCTTTCCCTAAACCCTAAAACCTTCCAAACTCCTTTCCCTTTCCCTTTATCCATCCATCCAACCCTCCTTAAACCATCATCCCTCCAAATTTCCCTCCATCCAAACCATCCTTTTTCCTTTTAATTAAACCATCACCATCCATACCATCCAAACCATCTAAACCTTTATCCTTTCCCCCATTAAAACCAAACCAAAAATTTCCCTTTCCCCCCTTTCCCTCCGGGCCAAACCCTCCAAAACCCTCCTTCAAAACCCTAATTTCCTTCCCCCATCCATCCTTCCATCCCTTTTCCACCATCCATCCCTCTATCCCCATCCCCAAACCCCTCCATCTATCCCAAACAAACCATTTCCGTCCTTCTTTTCCAACATCCATCCACCATCCATCCATCCTCCATCCATCCCCTCAAACCACATCCATCCATCAAACCATCCATCCATCCACAACCCTTTCCATTCCATCCATCCAACATCCTCCAATTTCCCTCCCTCCATCATCCATCCATCCAACCAACCCTCCATCCATCATCCATCCATCCATCCATCCATCATCCAACCCCCTCCAACCCATCCATCATCCCCTCCATCCATCCTCCTTTCCCTCCCTCTACCATCATCCATCCATCCCCTCAAACCATCCCATCCAAACTATCCATCATCCATTTCCCTCCATCTATCCATCTATCCATCATCCATCCCCTTTCCCTCTATTCCAACATCCATCCATCCTCTATCCATCAACCTCTATCCATAATCCACCATCCTTTTATCCATTCTATCCATCTATCCATCATCCAACCATCCATCTATCCATCTATCCTTCCCCTCCCTCCATCCATCTATCCATCATCCATCATCCATCCCCTCCCTCTATTTCCCTCACCATCCATTCCTTTTAAACCATTATCCATCTATCCATCATCCATCCATCCATTTTATCCCCTTTTATCCAACATCCTTTTATCCATCATCCCCCCTTCCTTCTATTTCCCTCCCTCCATCCATCCATCCATCTATCCATCTTTCCATCTATCCATCATCCATCCCCTCCATCTATCCTTTTAACCATCTATCCATCATCCTTTCCTTTCCCTCAAACCATCATCCATCATCCCCTCCCCCCATCTATCCACATCCAACCTCCATCTATCCATCTATCGCAACTATCCATCATCCATCCCCTCCATCTATCCCCATCCATCATCCATCCCTCCATCATCCATCATCCAAACCCCTCCATCCATCCCCTCCCATCCCTCCATCCCCTCCATTCCCTCCCTCCATCCATTCCATCCCTCCTCCATCCATCCCTCCATCCATCACCATCCCTCCATCAACCATCCTCCATCCTCATCCCCCATCCATCATCCAACCACCATCCATCCCATCCATCACCATCCCAACCATCCATCCATCCCCTCCATCCTCCATCCCCTCTATCCATCATCCCCCTCCCCTCCCCTCATCCATCCATCCAACTATTTCCCTCATCCATCCACCCTCTATCCATCATTCCCCTCCATCCATTTCCCTCCATCATCCATCCGTCCTTCATCCAACCCCTCCCCTCTATCCTTTATCCATCCATCATCCATCCATTCCATCTATCCCTCAAACCATCCATCCATCTATCCATCATCCCTCCGTCCATCTATCCATCATCCATCCATTTTCCCTCCATCCATCATCCATCCATCCTTTTATCCTTTACCATCCCCTCATCCCATTTCCCTCCCTTTCCCTCATCCATCCATCCATCCCCTCCAAAAATCCATCCCCTATCCATCCATCCATTCCCCTCCATCCCCAAAACCCCCTCCATCCATCTAAACCCTTTATCCATCCATCCATCTACCCCTAACCATTTCCGTCCATCAACCATCATCCATCCATCCATCCATCCATCCTCACCAAAAAAAAAGAATTTTAAAAAAAATTTTAAATTAAAAATTAAATTAAAAATTAAATTAAAAATAAATTTTTAAATTAAAGGAAATTAAAAATTTAAAATAAAAATTAAAAAATCCCTAAAAATAATTAAAAAACCAAACCAACAATTAAAAAATTTAAACTATTAAACATCCATCCCCCCATCCATCCCTCCATCCATCATCCACCCTCCTTTTAACCCCCCCCTCCATCTATCCATTTCCTCCATCCATCCCTCCCCTTCCCCTCATCCTCCATTCCATCATCCCCTTCCCTCCATCATCCAACCATCCATCCATCCATCCATCCATCCATCATCCATCCAACCAACATCCATTTTATCCATCATCCATCCCTCCATCCAAACACCATCTATCCATCCATCCATCATCCACCCTCTATCCATCCATCCCAAACCATCCATCATCCCATCCCTCCATCAAACCATCCATCATCCATCCCCCCCAAACCAACAATTTCCCTCCAACATCCATCATCCATCCATTTTCCATCCATCATCCAACCATCCCTTTTATCATCCATACCATCCCCTATCCACCAACCCCAAACCCTCATCCAACCACCAACAACCATCCATCAACCCTCAAACCCTCCAATTTCCTTTCCCTCAACCTCCTTTATTCCATCCATCCATCCCTCCAACCATCCCCCCCATCCAACCATCACCATCCAACACCCAACCATCCATCCCCTCCCATCCCTACCAAACCCCTCAACAAACCATCCCTCCATCCATCCCATCCCCCCATTCCCCTCCATCCTCCATCCAAAAAAACCATCCATCATCCATCATCCCTCCATCCCCCATCCATCCAACCATCCTCATCCATTTCCTCATCCACCATTCATCATCCCCTCCATCATCCATCCAAAAAATCCACCCACCAAACCTTTATCCATCCATCCCTCCAACCAACCATCCATCCATCCATCATCCATCCCCTCAATCCCCTCACCATCCAAAACCCCTTCCCTCCAACCATCATTCCATCATCCCCCTTCCATTCCATCAAACCATTCCCCTCAACCATCCCCTCCACAACCCCTCCATCCAACAATCCAACATCCATCATCCATCCATTTCCCTCATCCATCTATCCATCAACCATCCAAACCAGCCAACATCCATCCTCCATCATCCATTATCCCCTCATCCATCCCTCCATCCATCCAATCCCTTTATCCATCCATCCCCTCTAACCAACATCCATCCATCATCCCCCCCCCTCCATCCATCATCCATCCATCCATCCATCCCCCTCAACCATCCAACCCTCCATCCACCATCCATTTTCCAACCCTTCCATCCTCCATTCCCCTCCATCCCCCAACTAACCATTTATCCAAACCAACCATCTATTTCCCTCAAAACCCCCTCCGTTCCCCCTAAAACCAAACATCCATCCACCCTCCATCCAAACTAAACCAATCATCCATCCGTCCCCTTTTATCCATCATCCTCCCATCCATCCATCCATCCTCAACCAACCATCCATCTATCCATCATCCATCCATCCCCTTTCCCTCCCTCACCATCCATCCCCCCATCCAACATCCTTCCATCCATCCATATCCATGCCCCATCATCCAAACCAAAACCATCTAAACTAACAACCCCTCCCTCCATCCATCATCCAAAACCATCATCCCCCCATCCCCATCAACCATCCATTTCCCCTATCCATCATCCAACATTTCCCCCCCCTCCTTCCCCTCAACCATCCATCCATCCATCTAACCCTTCATCCAACATCCATCCATTCCCCTCATCCACCAACCATCTTCCATCCATCATCCATCCATCATCCATCCTCCATCCATCCATCCCCTCCAACATCCATCCCTCCATCATCCCATTTTATCCAACATCCAACCAACCCCTTCCCCCATCCCCTCTAACCATCCCCCCCCAAACATCCATCCAACTAAACCTTTCCCTTTCCCTCCATCCCATCCCCTCCATCCCTCCATCATCCATCCATCCAACCATCATCCATCCCAAACATCCATCCATCAAAACCATCCATCCATCTATCATCCACCCCCCATCATCCCCAACCATTCCTTTATCCATCCATCCATCATTTCCTCCAAAATCCATCATCCAAACCATCCCTCCCTCATCCCCTCCATTCATCCCCCCCAATCCCTCCATCCATCCATCCAACCTCCATCCATCCCTGCCTCCAATTTCCCAAAATCCATCCCTCCAAACCCCCCACCATCCAACAACAATTTCCCCAACCCCTTCCATCCATCCATTTATCCATCCATCATCCAACCCTCCCATCCATCACCAAATCTCCCCCATCCATTCCCCCTCCTCCATCCATCAATTTTATCCATTCCCCCAACCATCCATCATCCATCCATCCATTTCCCCCCTCCATCCAACATCCATTTTCCCTCCCCTCCATCCCCTCCATCAACCAAAAAATAACCAACAACCAACCATCAATCCCCCCAATCCCCCCCATCATATTTCCCTCATCCAACCATCCAACAACCATCCATCATCCATCCATCCAACAATCCATCAACCATCATCCCCTCCATCCCCTCATCCATCATACCCCTCATCCATCCAACCATTTTCCCTCATCCAAATTTCCCTTTAACCCTCCCCAACCATCCATCCCATCCCATCCATCCAATCCATCCACCCTCCAAACCATCCATCCTCCATCCCCTTCCAAACCCTCCCTCCAACCCAACCTCCCATTTTCCAAAAAAACAAAAAGGGGAAAACAAACCATCCCCTCCCTTCCATCATCCCCTCCAACCATCCCTCCACCCATCCAAACCCCTTCCCTCCATCCATCAATCCTTCCCTCCATCCATCAATCCATCATCCATCCATTCCCCTCAACCATCCATCCATCCAACCCCCAACCATCATCCATTTCCCTCCATCATCCCCCCATCCATCAACCATCAGTCCCCACCCTTACCATCCACCTATCCATCCATCATCCATCCACCCATCAATCCATCCCCCCACCATCCCTTTCCCTCCAACCATCCCAACCATCATCCAACCCCATCCATTCATCATTTCCCTCCATCCTCCATTTCCCTCCATCCACCCATCCATCCCCATCCAACCAACCACCCCTCCATCCCCCCATTTCCCCAATCCATCAACCCTTTTCCCTCCAACCCAACCATTTCCCTCCATTTTCCCCCCATCCATCATCCAACCCACCCCTCCATCCACCCATTTCCCCAAAATCCAACCCTCCATCCATTCCCTCCCATCCAAACCATCCAACCATTTCCCTCCATCCATTTCCCTCCATCCATCAATCCACATCCCCTCCATCAATACATCAAACCAAACCATCCCCTCATCCATCCCTCCAACATCCAATCCATCATCCATCCAAACCATCCATCCACATTTCCCCTTCCAAAAAAACCATCCATCCAACATCCATCCATCCATCATCCATCCAATTCCATCCCATCTCCAAATATCCATGGGCCCTCAACCATCCATCTATCCATCCATCCATCATCCATCCAACCATCATTCCCCCATCCATCATCCAAACATTCCTCATCCATCCATCCATCCATCCCTTTTCCCTCATCCATCCATCCATCCATCCATCCATCCATCATCCACCCCTCCAACCATCCATGCCATCCATCATCCATCCATCCCATTCCCAAACATCCAAACCATTTTAAACCATCCCCCCCTCGTCCATCAACCATCCAACCATCCATTTTCCCTCCAAACCATCAATTTTATCCCTCCATCCATTCCCTCATCCACCACAATCCATCACCATTCCCCCATCCACCATTTCCCTTCCCCTCCTCAATCCCCTCATCCATCCTCCCTCCCTCCCCTCCATTTTCCCCCCCTCCCTTTCCCTCCATCACCCTCCCTCTTTTCCATCATCCATCAATCCATCATCCATCCATCCCTCCATCCTCCATCTATCCATCCATCCATCCATCATCCACCACCATCCATCCATCAATCCATCACCATCCCTCCATCACCATCCATCCATCATCCATCCATCTATCCCAAAACCCCCAAAACCCCTCATCCATCCATTCCACATCCATCCATCCATCCATCATCCATCCATCTATCCATCCATCCATCCATCCATCCATCCATCCATCAATCCATCATCCATCCATCCATCATCCATCCATCCACCATCCATCAATCCATCATCCATCCATCCATCCATCCATCCATCCATCCATCATCATCCATCCATCCATCCATCATCCATCCATCATCCATCCAGCCATCAATCCATCATCCATCCATCCATCCATCATCCATCCATCCATCATCCATCCATCATCCATCCATCCATCATCCATCCATTCATCATCCATCCATCATCCATCCATCCATCATCCATCCATCCACCCATCCATCCATCCATCCATCCATCATCCATCCATCCTCCATCATCCATCCATCCATCATCCATCCATCATCCATCCATCATTCATCCATCATCCATCCATCCATCATCCATCATCCATCCATCCATCATCCATCCATCCATCATCCATCCATCATCCATCCATCCATCATCCATCCATCCATCATCCATCCATCATCCATCCATCCATCATCCATCCATCCTCCATCATCCATCCATCCATCATCCATCCATCATCCATCCATCATTCATCCATCATCCATCCATCCATCATCCATCCATCCATCATCCATCCATCATCCATCCATCCATCATCCATCCATCCATCATCCATCCATCATCCATCAGGTATTTTCATTTAGTTTTTTCCATCATTCTAGATGATCTGTGGAATTTTCTTTTTTTAACCCGTTTTACTGATAGTTTAGCTTTGATCTTTGACCTTATTTCTATTCCTAGCTCAGTTAGAGGAGCAGCTAAATGTCCTCAGTCTGTTAGAAAGCAGCAGTTCACACACACAGCAGGACTTACTTGTTCCAGGCCTGTCGGAGCTTCTTGGCGCTGTAGACGGTGAAACGATCTGCAACAGAACACAAAGCTGCTCACTACTGATCACAGATCATTGGACCGACCCGCAGAACCAGGACCGCTGCCCTACTTTAAGGTGACCCTAGAAGAAGGAACCTTGGTGCTCCTCTCAGTGCTGATTGAGAGCGACGCTCCTCGGCCACCAGGTCCAAACCAGCGCTGACAGATTCTCAAGGTTCTGTTCGCCGCCCTCATTTGATCTGCAGCAACGTCTGCTATGCTGGGAGGCTCGGCCCGGTTCTGGAGGGCTAGGCCCGGTTCTGGGAGGCTCGGCCCGGTTCTGGAGGGCTAGGCCCGGTTCTAAGAGGCTTGGACCAGCTCTTGGAGGTTCTCACTGTTAGCCTGCAGGCCAGTAGAAGCTTAGCCATACACCAGGAACTGGATCCTCCTCAGCCAGCCGGGCCCATCAGAACCCATCAGAACCCGGTCCATTACCTGCTGTGGTCTCTGCTCCCCAGGCAGCAGAACCCACCAGAACCCAGCAGCTGGTTTGTTGCCATGGTGAGTCATTAAATAACCAGAATCGGGTCGCAGTGACCCGTCCAATCAGGGCAGCCTCAGCCCAACAGGAGCAGAACCTGTCCTACTGGGCTTTCAGTTCCACGGTGCAGCAACGCCGCCCTCTGCTGGTAAGGAGCCTCTCTGCAGCAGGTTACTGCTGCTCCAGCTGAGCAGGTCTAACACAGGCGGTTCTGTTTAGCTGCAACTCTTTGGGTTTTCTCCAGAATCTGGATCAGATGCAGCGGCTCGGTTCTGATGGTCCACTCAGCTTCATGGCCTCCTTCACCTTAAGTCCACTTCTCTCAGCCATCCAAGTAAACCCAGAACCTGGGTTCTGTCTCCCAGTGAGCTGGTGGGCCAGCGGCTGGAGGGAACCAGTCAGCTGGTTCCATTTCTCTGCTCAGTTCCTGCTAAGATTCTGACCTTTATCAGAAGGAAGAACCAGGAGGAACCAAGGAGCCCAGAGGAAAACAGCCAATCATTGAGAGGAGGAATGGATCTAAATCCATCCTTAGCTGCAATAATTCTCCACCGGGTCTCTCAGTCTTTTTCTGGCTAAACGTCTGAAACATCTTCAAGCTGAGATAATATTCTGAAACGTCTCTCTGCAGCAGCTGCTCGGTTAACATGAAATTAATCAGAAATCAGCAGGAAAATCTTCCTTTCCCACATAGATCTGCGGCTGTAGAGCAGGAACCTTTTCCCCGGTTGGAGCGAGCAGAAAATGTCCCACCTGGTTTGAAGTGAGGCAGTGAGTTCACGCCAGGCCACGTTTCCTCTGATGGCGTTCCAAGAACCTGACAGAGACAAGAGCAGAGAAGGAGTCAGCAGAGAGATAAACGCCGTGCTGAGGTGGTCTGCAGACGCCTGGACGCTGATCTGGACTTTCCTGCTGCGTCTCAGAGGAGTTCCTCAGACAGAGGAGGAACCGTGAGGCAGAGGGGGAACCGAGAGGCAGAGGAGGAACCATGAGGCAGAGCTGGAACCGTGAGGCAGAGCGGGAACCGAGAGGCAGAGGAGGAACCGAGAGGCAGAGGAGGAACCGAGAGGCAGAGCGGGAACCGTGAGGCAGAGGAGGAACCGGGAGGCAGAGGAGGAACCGAGAGGCAGAGGAGGAACCGTGAGGCAGAGCGGGAACCGTGAGGCACAGCGGGAACCGTGGGGCAGAGGGGGAACCGTGGGGCAGAGGGGGAACCGTGGGGCAGAGGGGGAACCGTGGGGCAGAGGGGGAACCGTGGGGCAGAGGGGGAACCGTGACGCAGAGCGGGAACCGAGAGGCAGAGCAGGGAACCGAGAGGCAGAGCAGGGAACTGTAAGGCAGAGGGGGAATCGTGAGGCAGAGCAGGGAACCGTAAGGCAGAGGGGGAATCGTGAGGCAGAGCAGGGAACCGTAAGGCAGAGGGGGAACCGTGGGGCAGAGGGGGAACCGTGAGGCAGAGCGGGAACCGAGAGGCAGAGGAGGAACCGTGAGGCAGAGGAGGAACCGAGAGGCAGAGGAGGAACCGAGAGGCAGAGGAGGAACCGAGAGGCAGAGGAGGAACCGTGAGGCAGAGGAGGAACCGAGAGGCAGAGGAGGAACCGTGAGGCAGAGCGGGAACCGTGAGGCACAGCGGGAACCGTGGGGCAGAGGGGGAACCGTGGGGCAGAGGGGGAACCGTGGGGCAGAGGGGGAACCGTGACGCAGAGCGGGAACCGAGAGGCAGAGCAGGGAACCGAGAGGCAGAGCAGGGAACTGTAAGGCAGAGGGGGAATCGTGAGGCAGAGCAGGGAACCGTAAGGCAGAGGGGGAATCGTGAGGCAGAGGGGGAACCGAGAGGCAGAGCAGGGAACCGTAAGGCAGAGGGGGAACTGTGACGCAGAGCGGGAACCGAGAGGCAGAGGAGGAACCGTGAGGCAGAGGGGGAATCGTAAGGCAAAGGGGGAACCGAGAGGCAGAGCAGGGAACCGTAAGGCAGAGGGGGAATCGTAAGGCAGAGGGGGAACCGTGAGGCAGAGCAGGGAACCGTGAGGCAGAGGGGGAACCGTGGGGCAGAGCGGGAACCGAGAGGCAGAGGAGGAACCATGAGGCAGAGCTGGAACCGTGAGGCAGAGCGGGAACCGAGAGGCAGAGGAGGAACCGAGAGGCAGAGGAGGAACCGAGAGGCAGAGCGGGAACCGTGAGGCAGAGGAGGAACCGGGAGGCAGAGGAGGAACCGAGAGGCAGAGGAGGAACCGTGAGGCAGAGCGGGAACCGTGAGGCACAGCGGGAACCGTGGGGCAGAGGGGGAACCGTGGGGCAGAGGGGGAACCGTGGGGCAGAGGGGGAACCGTGACGCAGAGCGGGAACCGAGAGGCAGAGCAGGGAACCGAGAGGCAGAGCAGGGAACTGTAAGGCAGAGGGGGAATCGTGAGGCAGAGCAGGGAACCGTAAGGCAGAGGGGGAATCGTGAGGCAGAGCAGGGAACCGTAAGGCAGAGGGGGAACCGTGGGGCAGAGGGGGAACCGTGAGGCAGAGCGGGAACCGAGAGGCAGAGGAGGAACCGAGAGGCAGAGGAGGAACCGAGAGGCAGAGCGGGAACCGTGAGGCAGAGGAGGAACCGAGAGGCAGAGGAGGAACCGAGAGGCAGAGCGGGAACCGTGAGGCAGAGGAGGAACCGAGAGGCAGAGGAGGAACCGAGAGGCAGAGGAGGAACCGAGAGGCAGAGGAGGAACCGTGAGGCAGAGGAGGAACCGAGAGGCAGAGGAGGAACCGTGAGGCAGAGCGGGAACCGTGAGGCACAGCGGGAACCGTGGGGCAGAGGGGGAACCGTGGGGCAGAGGGGGAACCGTGGGGCAGAGGGGGAACCGTGACGCAGAGCGGGAACCGAGAGGCAGAGCAGGGAACCGAGAGGCAGAGCAGGGAACTGTAAGGCAGAGGGGGAATCGTGAGGCAGAGCAGGGAACCGTAAGGCAGAGGGGGAATCGTGAGGCAGAGGGGGAACCGAGAGGCAGAGCAGGGAACCGTAAGGCAGAGGGGGAACTGTGACGCAGAGCGGGAACCGAGAGGCAGAGGAGGAACCGTGAGGCAGAGGGGGAATCGTAAGGCAAAGGGGGAACCGAGAGGCAGAGCAGGGAACCGTAAGGCAGAGGGGGAATCGTAAGGCAGAGGGGGAACCGTGAGGCAGAGCAGGGAACCGTGAGGCAGAGGGGGAACCGTGGGGCAGAGCGGGAACCATGGGGAGAGCGGGAACCGTGAGGCAGAGCGGGAACCGTGAGGCACAGCGGGAACCGTGGGGCAGAGGGGGAACCGTGTGGCAGAGGGGGAACCGTGGGGCAGAGGGGGAACCGTGACGCAGAGCGGGAACCGAGAGGCAGAGCAGGGAACCGAGAGGCAGAGCAGGGAACTGTAAGGCAGAGGGGGAATCGTGAGGCAGAGGGGGAACCGAGAGGCAGAGCAGGGAACTGTAAGGCAGAGGGGGAACCGTGGGGCAGAGGGGGAACCGTGACGCAGAGCGGGAACCGAGAGGCAGAGCAGGGAACCGAGAGGCAGAGCAGGGAACCGTAAGGCAGAGGGGGAATCGTGAGGCAGAGGGGGAACCGAGAGGCAGAGCAGGGAACCGTAAGGCAGAGGGGGAACCGTGACGCAGAGCGGGAACCGAGAGGCAGAGGAGGAACCGTGAGGCAGAGGGGGAATCGTAAGGCAGAGGGGGAACCGAGAGGCAGAGCGGGAACCGAGAGGCAGAGGAGGAACCGTGAGGCAGAGCAGGGAACCGTGAGGCAGAGGGGGAACCGTGGGGCAGAGCGGGAACCGTGAGGCAGAGCGGGAACCGTGAGGCAGAGCGGGAACCGTGAGGCAGAGGAGGAACCGTGAGGCAGAGCGGGAACCGAGAGGCAGAGCGGGAACCGTGAGGCAGAGCGGGAACCGAAAGGCAGAGCGGGAACCGTGAGGCAGAGCGGGAACCGAGAGGCAGAGCGGGAACCGAGAGGCAGAGCGGGAACCGAGAGTCAGAGGAGGAACCGTGAGGCAGAGCAGACCGGAGAAATTCGTCCAGAACAGAGAGAATACATCCAGATATCTTAGATTCAGAGCAAAGCCTTCAGGTGGGGGGAGTGGGAACTACTGTAGAACTGAAACAGAACCTTATGTTGGCTTTATGAACCAGGCTGTGAGGCCAGAACCAGAACCTCATATTCCTCTGATTTCAGGCAGAAAAGGAAAGTGATCTTCCTTTAATGAAGGAGTCTGGACGTTTGCACCTCCTCCAGGAGGATCTCAGTAACATGTAATGCAGCTGATGAGGACCAGACTGAGCTCTGGTGAGGTTAGTCCTGCCTGCTGCAGCCAGGCTGGCTTTATGAGAGCAGCGGACATGCCTGAGACATGATCCAGCAGCGCCCTGCGGCGTGATGCTTTCCAGATGCCCCTCGCTGCACAGCACAGCAGACTGGATGGAGGAGCAGCAGAGGGAGGCGGAGCCTGATGGTCTGTCTGGGTGAAGCTGGAGGTGGAGCAGCATCTACCATAGATTAACTTTGTTAAAGAGTCCATCTGATCCTGAGACAAAGAGGAATCCACTGGAAACTGGATCCAACTGCAATAAACGCATCCAGCCACCAGAGGGCGGTGTGGACCTACCTGCACAGCATCCCAGCAGCTTTCAGCTGCATCTGGAAGCTCCACTGGTTCCTCTGGGTTCCCCAGAGTCTGAACTAGAGCAGATCTGGAGGTCCATCTATGTCTCCATAGCGTAGCTCTAGGTTCTTGGTTTAGTTTTGGTTTCTCACCATCAGCTTCTCTACTCATTCTAGATCTTAAACACTAGAAGTCCCAAAGATGGGAGTTCCAGGGGCGGCAGGTGGAGTTATCTCCGGGGGGGTCGGGCTATAAAATAAACCAATACTAAGTTATCACACCAGTATATTTATATTAATGCCAACAATAAAAACATTATAAAATACTTTATAAAAACGAACAATCATTTCATGTCCAGGTTTATTTCTGTCCATGAACCTCGTCCTTCTGAGGCTGTGAGGTTAATCTGTGTTTGCTCCAGTATTGATCATGAACCAGTTTAATGATGGAGAAGCTGTCAGTCAGCCTTAGATTTTATTAATATATAAAAACTGTTTATTTTCTGTTTATTTTTATGTAGAAAAAGTAGATATTTTATTATCTTCCATTATTGTTGGTTCTTCTTTTCTACAAAGTGCTTTAAATCAGCTGTTTTTATTCAGGCTGGATCAGATCCTGACCTTTGAACCGCAGGATGAACCTTTTCCTCGCCTCGCTGCGTTACCTTTTTCTGCCCCCCCGCAGAGAACAGCATGAATCTTCATGCACCTCCCAGACTTTGACTAGGCCGTTTAAAAACCGGACTGTAGGAGCTTTCCTTGGTAAATGTGAGGCGGGCCTTTTGGGTCAGCTCCGGTTCTGGTCTGGCTCTGCCTGGTGGGAGAATAATGACCTCTGACCTTAGCTGAGGTCAGGGATGTTCTGGTTGGTCATGTGACCTCCTGGACGGTCAGCATGTCCAGTCTATGGATCTTGGTTCTGCTGAAATGTTCCAGAGCCTTTCTGAGGCCTGGTTCTCCATCTCTAACCTACCTAATGCTGTCAGTAAGGTTCTGCTGAGATAATTCCACAGCAGGTGGAGCTGGATTCATCCCTGAAGACCAGCAGTAGAAGGAAGAACCAGATAGAGATGGGCTTATTTGAATGAGATGGGGTCAAAGGTCATGTAATAATAATAATAATAATAAATGATGACTTTTCTCATTTAGTGGGACTAACGAACCAGATCCTCTGAGAGGCTCAGAGTAGAGCTGCTGCTCCTCCAGAGGAGTCAGCTGAGGAGGATCAGACACCTTTATCTGATGGACGCCTCCCTCTGAGGGGTTCCAGGGACGTCCCACCAGGAGGAGGAGCAGGACACCATGGAGGACCACGTCTCTCTGTTGGCCTGGGAGGGGCAGGAGGAGGAGTCTAGATGACGCTCTGGTTTTCCTGGGAGCTTCTCCTTTTGTCACAGTGGCCCCGCCCCTGAGAGAGGTTTCTCCTGCTGGCTGTGGAGGCCGCTCTGCCTGAGGACCTCCTCCTCCAGCCGGACCTCCAGCGGGCTCCCTTCTCTGACATGAATAAGTCAGACCCTCCATCCATCACATCCGCCTCAATCAGGAGACCAGCAGGACATCAGAGGGCAGGAAGCTCCAGGGATTAATGAGGTCATGGATCAGGTTCTGGTTTAACCCGTTTTAACGAACAGGAAGGAGGAGGAGGAGGAGCATGATGAAGAAGGATTTCCTCTTCATCAGGCTCCTCAAATGAGAGCCAGGAAGGAGCTTTGCTGCAAAAACAACCAGCTGGACTTCTGCTGCAGATGGAGGCTAAAGTCAGCAGCTGACTGCAGCAGGTGGACTAACCACCCTGATGGTCCTTCACTCACCAGGAAGATCCTCTCCAGCTGGTCCTGGATGTCCTTCATTCCAGGAAAAGCAGCCACTCCTTGGATCATCTCGATGAAGATGCAGCCCACCCCCCTGAAAAACAGGAGAACCGGATCAGTGATGCTGCTCTGTTCCCATGACAACCACATCAGACCCTGGTCCGTTTGGAGCCTGCGGCTGAAGGATCGTCCTTCAGGTAGGAGGATCGGAGGTAGAGCACTTTTCTTGAGAAATAATCTAAAGGAGGTCAGACATGCAGAGCATATGAGATGGAGGAACCTTCAGGAAGCGTTTAAGCTCCCTCAGGGTCCAACAGGTGGAGCCATGGGAGCTCCACCTGTTGGACCTCAGGTGGAGCTCAGGATCCAACAGGTGGAGTCTGCGGTTCACTATGTGGAACCACCACTAAGGCCTCCTTGTCCAGAGCAGCTAGTATTTCCTGACCAACTGAACAACTGCATCCTTGGACCAAAGTTTTTAAAGCCCCTGCATCGCTGCAGTGGGTCTCTGACGGCTGCAGGCCATCAGGGCCTGTGCCAATCGGACCTGATGCACGGTGACCACCAAAGTGGACAAAAGGCCACCCAGCTCTGTTGAATGAGCCAAAGGCATGCAGAGCCACATTGTTGGCATGGCCCAGCGCTGCTCCCATGGCTTCAGCATGTGGGACTGAGCCTGCAGGAGGACATGGTTTCTAGACGCGCCATACGAGCTGCAATGTTGCAGACTCAGCACAGAAAATGGTTACCCGACATCTGGGCCTCATCTGGGGAAAGAACCAGGGAGGCCATGCAGTGGTGCACATGTGGTCCAGACAATAAGCCCAGGGGATGCGCATGGACGGCGGTATAAGAAGCGCCAGAGCCTCCCTGCACCTCCTGAGGAGGCTGAGCTCCTCTGCAGTGAGGAGGCTCCTGCTTCCAACCTTCTCTGACTCTGTGGAGGCATCAGCCCTCCTGCTGGGCCCCTGGCAGCGCAGAGCAGGACAGAAAGAGACTGAACTAACTGGAGAGAAAGGCTGTTTCTGTCCTAGGCTGCACTCTGGACTCAGTGGCTGAGAGGAGGGAGCTGTCCAAGCTTCCATCCATCATGGACGCCACCTTCCACCCTCTGCAGCAGACTGGAGAGGAGCTGAGCAGCTCCTTTAGCCAAAGCCTGTTAGTAAACAGGAGCGCTACTGCAGGTCATTCATTCCTGCTGGTACCAGACTCTACAATGAGACACTACAACAGCAATAACTGCTGCAATGGAGAATAATTACTATTTAATAGCCTGTTTCTCTATATCTGACACCCAGTTAAATAAGTATATATATAAATACTCATGTTAATGTGAATAACCCTGGATAATAATCCTGTAGAACATTTCCAGGATGCCGCATGGAGAGAGGAGTGGCTGCTGAGGCCCCTCCCTCTGCAGGCTGCGGCTCCCAGCAGGTGGCGCATCCCTTCACCTGCTGGAACCAGGTTGATGCTGCAGTTCATCCATGTGTCTGGCAGAGCTTCCCCCAGATGACCCGCGCCCAGTCATGGGGGGCACAGGTCCTCCACCTGGAGGGGGACACCAGCATCCAGCACATATGTGGGAAATACGCATTGGGGGGGTTGTTAGATGGGGCCATTAAAATGCTGGGGTGGCTACTGAAACTAAAAGCCATCATTTCTCAGCAGGCAAACTGATCCAGGACTCCAATAACCAGAAGGCGGCCATCAGACGTATCCATATAATGTGAACAACGCCTTTAGCCCCGCCCCCTCACAGGGGGAGGGAAGCACCAGCAGCAAACCACCGTTAAACCTAACATAGGGCTGGGCGATATAGAAAAAAAGCTTATCGATAAAAAAAAATGCATATTGATCGATATCGATAATCATTGAAAAGATTTGAAACCATATTTTATGTGCAGCTCTGCCTGGACTTTTTATGATATTGCTAAATGATTAATTTTAATAAAAAACACAAACACAGACTTCCAGTTAAATATTTATTTAACCAACTTTTTTAACCATAACAATTGTTTTAAAGAAAAATAACTTAAGAGACCTGAGTTATGTTATTAAATACTGACAAAGAATAAACTAAAGTGACCAAAATAAATAACAAATAAATAAATAGAATAAATTATTTGGAACAATTTCCTCCGACTCTCCTTGCTGCACATCTTCATGTGCTCTGTGTTGTGGTTTGAGAGGGCGGCGCTTGGTGACGCCATGCCTGGGTCTGCGATTGTAATTGGTTGGGAGGAAGCAGTGACTAGCATAAACCTACATGCTAGGCTACAATGAGAAGGAAGGAAAACTGCGTTTCTTTATCGAACTTTTATCGACTCTCTTTGTTTCTATTGCGCCACACGTCTATCGATCGATATATATCGTTATTGAATTATCGCCCAGCCCTAAGCTAACAGGTCCGCCACCGGAGACAGCCGCATCGGCTACTACAAACAAGCAGACCCATCAACCACAGCCTTAGAGCAGAAACGCTGGAAACACTCAACTAGTGCTTTTCTCTACCAATGAGCTCCGAGTCACAGACTTATGGGAAGCATCAACCTACGAGTCACGGCCAGGTGAAGGTGAGTAGGTCAGAGAGACTGAACGTAGCCGTCCACATGAGGCACGCCCAGGTGGCTACGGGTCATGTGGGTGACTGTGTTAGCAGCGTGGAGTGCGAGGAGACGTTTCCAATTTGTTTACTGGAAGGAAGGAAACGGAACTAAATATCGTCGTCCTGACAACAAAATCACCATGAAATCAAAGTTTAGTTATAACACAGATAAACTCTAACAGAATCACCGCCTGCTCCGACTGCACGGACGTTACACACCTGCACTCTATTATCCACCAGCGCAGTAAAACTTACCTGCTGCCCTCTAGTGTCCTTTAGGGGAACTAACCTCTATGGCTCATAAACAGACGGAGGACAGAAAGAAGCAGCAGGACATTTTCCTTCCTTCTGTGGTTTGTCCAGTCGGTACCCACCACATGTCCAGGCAGGTGGAGTAGTCTGTGGATCCCAGCAGGACGTCTGGAGGCCGGTACCACAGGGTCACCACCTCGTTGGAGTAGGTGTGGCTGGGGACGGACTTGGCCCTGGCGAGGCCTGGGAGGAGACAGGGAGGACAAAGACAACAGCTGATGGTCAAACACAGACTTGCTGTCAGCACATTCACCATCACCATGTGTTTTTGAAGTGTTCTCTCAGCGGGCAGTTATCTTTCTCCTGTACTCGCTGGATGTTTTCTGTTTTTAGTCAGTGTCCAGAACAGGAGAGACGAATCACCATGACAACAGAGGTAAGTTGAGACAGAGTCCTGAAGCTCACACAGCAGCAGTAAAGGCCCTGTCTGCTGATTTCTCCAGCGTCTGCCTGACGTCCCAGAATCTAATAAACTCTGCCAGACGCTGAACTTTCTATGGATTCTTTCTATTCTGGGCGTAAACAAAGAGGATTAATAACGAGTCCAGAACTTCTGTCCAACTACAGCCTAACTGCTGCATAACCACGGCAGCGTAATGCCCAGGAAAGGATACACAGTTGCCTGAGGGGGGCAGCGATGAGCCCGGTCTGCAGAAACAGGTCTTTGATCGCAGCATTAACCTAACTGCTGTTTACTGCCCGCAAAAACAGGAATAAACAAACATAAAAAGAAAGAAAGAAAGAAGGTTATCAGTGGCAGCAGATTCAGTGTCATTTAACTCTTATATTTTAATGGAAATTGTTGTGAATTTATTCCAAATCTGTTTGGAATGATCTGATCGAGTCACACTTTCATCTGTTGTTCTGACACACAGCCAGTAGGGGGCGTGTGTTCATAGACAATACATGGCAGTCTGAATAAGATAACATGGAACCTGGTCCCATTAGCAGGTCTCTACCGAGTCTTGTCTAGTCCGATTCCTGCGTGACCGAGTAGAACACCTGAACGCCCTATAAGGAGGACCTGAAGGCCTCGACCTCAGAGGTTCCAGTAAAGCTTTGGAAGAAGCAAACATCCGTATGAAAACGATGGAACCAGCATCCTATGAGACGGCCACTTCTGGTCCTCTCATTAAGCTACCTCAACATGGAGGTACCTGACGGTACCTGACGGTACCTGAAGGTACCTGAAGGTACCTGAAGGTAACTGACGGTACCTGATGGTACATGATGGTACATAATGGTACCTGATGGTACCTGGTGGTACATGGCGGTACCTGATGGTACCTGACGGTACCTGGTGGTACCTGATGGTTCCTGATGGTACATGATGGTACATAATGGTACCTGATGGTACCTGGTGGCACATGATGGTACCTGATAGTACCTGATGGTACATGGCGGTACCTGATGGTACATGATGGCACATGATGGTACCTGATGGTACCTGATGGTTCCTGATGGTACATGATGGTACATAATGGTACCTGATGGTACCTGGTGGCACATGATGGTACCTGATAGTACCTGATGGTACATGGTGGTACCTGATGGTACCTGATGGTACCTGATGGCACATGATGGTACCTGATGGTACATGATGGCACATGATGGTACCTGATAGTACCTGATGGTACATGACGGTACCTGATGGTACCTGATGGTACCTGATGGTACATGATGGTACCTGATGGTACATGATGGTACCTGATGGTACCTGATGGTACATGATGGTACCTGATGGCACATGATGGTACCTGATAGTACCTGATGGTACATGGCGGTACCTGATGGTACCTGATGGTACCTCATAGTACATGATGGTACCTGATGGTACATAATGGTACCTAATGGTACCTGGTGGTACATGATGGTACCTGATGGTACATGGCGGTACCTGATGGTACCTGATGGTACATGATGGTACATGATGGTACCTGATGGTACATGATGGTACATAATGGTACCTAATGGTACCTGGTGGTACATGATGGTACCTGATGGTACATGATTGTACCTGATGGTACATGGCGGTACCTGATGGTACCTGATGGTACATGGCGGTACTTGATGGTACATGGCGGTACCTGATGGTACCTGACGGTACCTGAAGGTACCTGACGGTACCTGATGGTTCCTGATGGTACATGATGGTACATAATGGTACCTGATGGTACCTGGTGGTACATGGCGGTACCTGATGGTACCTGAGGGTACCTGGTGGTACCTGATGGTTCCTGATGGTACATGATGGTACATAATCGTACCTGATGGTACCTGGTGGCACATGATGGTACCTGATGGTACCTGATGGTACCTGGTGGTACCTGATGGTACCTGATGGTACCTGATGGCACATGATGGTACCTGATGGTACATGATGGTACCTGATGGTACCTGATGGTACCTGGTGGTACCTGATGGTACCTGATGGTACCTGATGGTACCTGATGGTACATGGTGGTACCTGATGGTACCTGATGGTACCTGATGGTACCTGATGGTACCTGATGGTACCTGATGGTACCTGATGGCACCTGATGGTACCTGATGGTACCTGATGGTACCTGATGGTACCTGATGGCACCTGATGGCACCTGATGGTACCTGATGGTACCTGATGGTACCTGATGGCACCTGATGGTACCTGATGGTACCTGATGGTACCTGATGGCACCTGATGGTACCTGATGGTACCTGATGGTACCTGATGGTACCTGATGGTACCTGATGGTACCTGATGGCACATGATGGTACCTGATGGTACATGATGGCACATGATGGTACCTGATAGTACCTGATGGTACATGGCGGTACCTGATGGTACATGGCGGTACCTGATGGTACGTGATGGCACATGATGGTACCTGATAGTACCTGATGGTACATGGCGGTACCTGATGGTACCTGATGGTACATGATGGTACCTGATGGTACATAATGGTACCTAATGGTACCTGGTGGTACATGATGGTACCTGATGGTACATGGCAGTACCTGATGGTACATGATGGTACCTGATGGTACCTGATGGTACATGATGGTACATGATGGTACATGATGGTACCTGATGGTACATGATGGCACATGATGGTACCTGATAGTACCTGATGGTACATGACGGTACCTGATGGTACCTGATGGTACATGATGGTACCTGATGGTACCTGATGGCACATGATGGTACCTGATAGTACCTGATGGTACATGGCGGTACCTGATGGTACCTCATGGTACATGATGTTACCTGATGGTACATAATGGTACCTAATGGTACCTGGTGGTACATGATGGTACCTGATGGTACATGGCGGTACCTGATGGTACCTGATGGTACATGATGGTACATGATGGTACCTGATGGTACATGATGGTACATAATGGTACCTGATGGTACCTGGTGGTACATGATGGTACCTGATGGTACATGATGGTACCTGATGGTACATGGCGGTACCTGATGGCACATGATTGTACCTGATGGTACATGGCGGTACCTGATGGTACCTGATGGTACATGGCGGTACCTGATGGTACATGGCGGTACCTGATGGTACCTGACGGTACCTGACGGTACCTGAAGGTACCTGACGGTACCTGATGGTTCCTGATGGTACCTGACGGTACCTGAAGGTACCTGACGGTACCTGATGGTACATGATGGTACATAATGGTACCTGATGGTACCTGGTGGTACATGGTGGTACCTGATGGTACCTGACGGTACCTGGTGGTACCTGATGGTTCCTGATGGTTCCTGATGGTACATGATGGTACATAATGGTACCTGATGGTACCTGGTGGCACATGATGGTACCTGATAGTACCTGATGGTACATGGTGGTACCTGATGGTACCTGATGGTACCTGATGGCACATGATGGTACCTGATGGCACATGATGGTACCTGATGGTACATGATGGCACATGATGGTACCTGATGGTACATGATGGCACATGATGGTACCTGATAGTACCTGATGGTACATGGCGGTACCTGATGGTACCTGATGGTACATGGCGGTACCTGATGGTACCTGATGGCACATGATGGTACCTGATAGTACCTGATGGTACATGGCGGTACCTGATGGTACCTGATGGTACATGATGGTACATGATGGTACCTGATGGTACATGATGGCACATGATGGTACCTGATAGTACCTGATGGTACATGACGGTACCTGATGGTACCTGATGGTACCTGATGGTACATGATGGTACCTGATGGTACCTGATGGTACATGATGGTACATGATGGTACCTGATGGTACCTGATGGCACATGATGGTACCTGATAGTACCTGATGGTACATGGCGGTACCTGATGGTACCTGATGGTACCTCATGGTACATGATGGTACCTGATGGTACATAATGGTACCTAATGGTACCTGGTGGTACATGATGGTACCTGATGGTACATGGCGGTACCTGATGGTACCTGATGGTACATGATGGTACATGATGGTACCTGATGGTACATGATGGTACATAATGGTACCTAATGGTACCTGGTGGTACATGATGGTACCTGATGGTACATGATGGTACCTGATGGTACATGGCGGTACCTGATGGCACATGATTGTACCTGATGGTACATGGCGGTACCTGATGGTACCTGATGGTACATGGCGGTACCTGATGGTACATGGCGATACCTGATGGTACCTGACGGTACCTGAAGGTACCTGACGGTACCTGATGGTTCCTGATGGTACATGATGGTACATAATGGTACCTGATGGTACCTGGTGGTACATGGCGGTACCTGATGGTACCTGAGGGTACCTGGTGGTACCTGATGGTTCCTGATGGTACATGATGGTACATAATCGTACCTGATGGTACCTGGTGGCACATGATGGTACCTGATAGTACCTGATGGTACATGGTGGTACCTGATGGTACCTGATGGTACCTGATGGTACCTGATGGTACCTGATGGTACCTGATGGCACATGATGGTACCTGATGGTACATGATGGCACATGATGGTACCTGATAGTACCTGATGGTACATGGCGGTACCTGATGGTACATGGCGGTACCTGATGGCACATGATGGTACCTGATAGTACCTGATGGTACATGGCGGTACCTGATGGTACCTGATGGTACATGATGGTACCTGATGGTACATAATGGTACCTAATGGTACCTGGTGGTACATGATGGTACCTGATGGTACATGGCAGTACCTGATGGTACATGATGGTACCTGATGGTACCTGATGGTACATGATGGTACATGATGGTACATGATGGTACCTGATGGTACATGATGGCACATGATGGTACCTGATAGTACCTGATGGTACATGACGGTACCTGATGGTACCTGATGGTACATGATGGTACCTGATGGTACATGATGGTACCTGATGGTACCTGATGGCACATGATGGTACCTGATAGTACCTGATGGTACATGGCGGTACCTGATGGTACCTCATGGTACATGATGGTACCTGATGGTACATAATGGTACCTAATGGTACCTGGTGGTACATGATGGTACCTGATGGTACATGGCGGTACCTGATGGTACCTGATGGTACATGATGGTACATGATGGTACCTGATGGTACCTGATGGTACCTGATGGTACATGATGGTACCTGATGGTACATGGCGGTACCTGATGGCACATGATTGTACCTGATGGTACATGGCGGTACCTGATGGTACCTGATGGTACATGGCGGTACCTGATGGTACATGGCGGTACCTGATGGTACCTGACGGTACCTGACGGTACCTGAAGGTACCTGACGGTACCTGATGGTTCCTGATGGTACCTGACGGTACCTGATGGTTCCTGATGGTACATGATGGTACATAATGGTACCTGATGGTACCTGGTGGTACATGGTGGTACCTGATGGTACCTGACGGTACCTGGTGGTACCTGATGGTTCCTGATGGTTCCTGATGGTACATGATGGTACATAATGGTAACTGATGGTACCTGGTGGCACATGATGGTACCTGATAGTACCTGATGGTACATGGTGGTACCTGATGGTACCTGATGGTACCTGATGGTACCTGATGGCACATGATGGTACCTGATTGTACATGATGGTACCTGATAGTACCTGATGGTACATGGCGGTACCTGATGGTACCTGATGGTACATGGCGGTACCTGATGGTACCTGATGGCACATGATGGTACCTGATAGTACTGATGGTACATGGCGGTACCTGATGGTACCTGATGGTACATGATTGGGTACCTGATGGTACATAATGGTACCTAATGGTACCTGGTGGTACATGATTGTACCTGATGGTACATGGCAGTACCTGATGGTACATGACGGTTACCTGATTGTACCTGAAGGTACTGAGGTACCTGATGGTTCCCCTCGTTCGCGCCCCCCCCCATCCACCCATCACACCACCCCCCCCCCAACCCCCCCCCCCCCCCCTCGCCCTATCCCCCCCCCGCGCCCCCTTCACCACTCGCCCCCCCCCCCGATCCCGGCTCTCCCAAGCATCCGCCCACCCCGCGTACCTGGATGGTACATGATGGCACATGATGGTTACCCTGATAGTACCTGATGGTACATCGGCAGGTACCTGATGGTACCTGATGGTACCTGATGGTTACATGATGGTTACCTGGATGGGTACATGATGGGTACCTGTTGGTACCTGATGCGTACCATTGATTTCCGCCGCCTCCCCCCCCCCCCTCCGATCCCCCGTACTCGCTCTGCGCCCCCACTCTCGCACTGGTACCCTGCATCCCCCCCCACCGCCGTACGCGCCCCCACCCCCTGCGCCTATCCCCTGGGCCCCCCCCGCGCCTACCCCCCCCCCCCCCTCCCCCGCCGGCTAACCCTAGGCCCCCTCCAGATCACCTGATGGTGTCGGTTGAGCCTCATACCGCGATACAATGCACTCCCAGTGATACTTGGTACCACTCGATGGTACAGGGATACCTGGCGGTGTATCCATGCGTAGATCATGGTTGGTAGCCACTCAGGTATTGGTTACCACTACCTAAACCTTTCCAGCGTATCTCACTAATGTACCATCAGGGGGTAACTCTACCTGTTGATTGAGTTGTCCATCTAGGTAGGCGCTACTACCCGCCTATGACCATCAGAATGGTACTGGGTGGGGTAGCTGGTACGGATACCGCTAGCCCGGTTTATGCTGTACTCGCCAATACATACCGCAACGGTTATCCCTCATACATAAACCATCCCGGGCCAGTTGTAACCACCCGGGTTACATTAGGATTTCCCACTGATCCGGGGTAGGGCCCCCCGCAGGTCCGCCCCAGGGTCTACCCACCGAACCCCCTGGTACCCACCGTTCGTACGCCGCCAACGTAGTACCGCGTACTGAAGGATACGCTGATCCGCGTATCAGGATGATGACCCCACCATGAGTGTGTACCACTGATTAGGTAGTACCTGATACAGGTAATAATGGTGAGCCCTCCTAGTGAATCAATCTCTGTGATATCCGCCCACCTATGGAAGGTCTCCCCACCCCTTGGGTTAGGCTGGAGCTCTTTGATGCAGGGGTGAGACGTTAGCCACGCGAGTGTGACACATTATAGTGTGGATCTACACTCACGGAATGGGGACTGTATCCGGTCAAGCGTACCTATAGTCCCGCTGTCGAGCACACTCCGTGATATGCAACCTGAGTGGGTACCAGAGCGCAGTCCATCAGGTATTCCTGTTATCGGTCATACTGTATTGGGGATGCACTCACCATGGGGGTGACGCACCATTCCATATCACGTGGGTTACCATCATGAGGTACCGGAACATTCGGCAGTCTCTCATGTCACTCTCACTATCACTCATAGCGCGCGTCACGGTTTTTCCCTCCTCTGTGATGGTTTTAACGTTTTTACAATGCAGGTGGGACCGCAGTAGGATGTGACCAGCTAGATCGGTCATAGGCCTCATGTACGCGTATAGCCGTACCCCCCCGCCATATGGCTACCCACATGTATCAGGTTACCTGATTCCGCCATCGAGTACCTTGATGGTGACCTACTCATAGGTGGGTACGTTACCCAGACAATTTGTGACCCCTCCCATGATGGGGTGGATATGCGCATTTTGATTAGTCCAACCTGATGTCCAGGTAGGCTGTATCCGCAGGTACTATACCGATGGAGCCGTGCGCATGTTGGGTCGCCAGTAACGCCCCAGGGTAGTGTCAACCGGATTGACCCCACCGGAGTTTACCCGCCAGTTAATCCCCACCTTACCCCATACCCCCCCCACGGGGTGTTAAAAGCCCCACGGCGACGTCCGCCGAAACGGACCTTCCATCGCCAGCCCGTCACCGCAGCACCCATAGCCGTACCCATTGGCGACCGCGGTACCTGATGCGTTAACCTGGTCTTGTCCTCATGTTTGGTACCTGATGGTACCGGTGGTACCTGATGGTACTGATGGTACCTGATCGGTAATATTGGTACCTGATGGTACAAACGCGGGCGGTACCTGATGGTAGATGATGGTACCTGATGGTACCTGATGGTACATGGTGGTACCTGATGGCACATGATGGTACATGATGGTACTTGATGGTACCTGATGGTACATAATGGTACTTGATGGTACCTGATGGTACATAATGGTACCTGGTGGTACCTGATGGTACTTGATGGTACCTGATGGTACCTGATGATACTTGATGGTACCTGATGTTACATAATGGTACCTGGTGGTACCTGATGGTACATAATGGTACCTGATGGTAACTGATGGTACCTGGTGGTAACTGATGGTACCTGGTGGTACCTGGTGGTACCTGATGGTACATAATGGTACCTGGTGGTACCTGATGGTACTTGATGGTACCTAATGGTACATAATGGTACCTGATGGTACCTGATGGTACATGGCGGTACCTGATGGTACATGATGGTACCTGATGGTACATGGTGGTACCTGATGGCACATGATGGTACCTGATGGTACATGGCGGTACCTGATGGTACCTGATGGCACATGATGGTACATGATGGTAACTGATGGTACATGATGGTACATAATGGTACCTAATGGTACCTGGTGGTATATGATGGTACCTGATGGTACATGATGGTACCTGATGGTACCTGATGGTACATGGCGGTACCTGATGGTACATGGCGGTACCTGATGGCACATGATTGTACCTGATGGTACATGGCGGTACCTGATGGTACCTGATGGTACATGGCGGTACCTGATGGTACATGGCGGTACCTGATGGTACATGGCGGTACCTGATGTTACATGGCGGCACATGATGGTACATGGCGGTACCTGATGGTACATGGCGGTACCTGATGGTACATGGCGGTACGTGATGGTACATGGCGGTACCTGATGGTACCTGATGGCACATGATGGTACATGGCGGTACCTGATGGTACATGATGGTACCTGATGGTACCTGATGGTACATGGCGGTACCTGATGGTACCTGATGGTACATGGTGGTACCTGATGGCACATGATGGCACATGATGGTACCTGATGGTACCTGATGGTACTTGATGGTACCTGATGGTACATGGCGGTACCTGATGGTACCTGATGGTACATGATGGTACATGATGGTACCTGATGGTACATGATGGTACATAATGGTACCTGATGGTACCTGGTGGTACATGATGGTACCTGATGGTACATGATGGTACCTGATGGTACATGGCGGTACCTGATGGCACATGATTGTACCTGATGGTACATGGCGGTACCTGATGGTACCTGATGGTACATGGCGGTACCTGATGGTACATGGCGGTACCTGATGGTACCTGATGGTACATGATGGTACATGATGGTACCTGATGGTACATGATGGTACATAATGGTACCTAATGGTACCTGGTGGTACATGATGGTACCTGATGGTACATGGCGGTACCTGATGGTACCTGATGGTACATGATGGTACATGATGGTACCTGATGGTACATGATGGTACATAATGGTACCTGATGGTACCTGGTGGTACATGATGGTACCTGATGGTACATGATGGTACCTGATGGTACATGGCGGTACCTGATGGCACATGATTGTACCTGATGGTACATGGCGGTACCTGATGGTACCTGATGGTACATGGCGGTACCTGATGGTACATGGCGGTACCTGACGGTACCTGAAGGTACCTGACGGTACCTGAAGGTACCTGACGGTACCTGATGGTTCCTGATGGTACCTGACGGTACCTGAAGGTACCTGACGGTACCTGATGGTTCCTGATGGTACATGATGGTACATAATGGTACCTGATGGTACCTGGTGGTACATGGTGGTACCTGACGGTACCTGGTGGTACCTGATGGTTCCTGATGGTACATGATGGTACATAATGGTACCTGATGGTACCTGGTGGCACATGATGGTACCTGATAGTACCTGATGGTACATGGTGGTACCTGATGGTACCTGATGGTACCTGATGGTACCTGATGGCACATGATGGTACCTGATGGTACATGATGGCACATGATGGTACCTGATAGTACCTGATGGTACATGGCGGTACCTGATGGTACCTGATGGTACATGGCGGTACCTGATGGTACCTGATGGCACATGATGGTACCTGATAGTACCTGATGGTACATGGCGGTACCTGATGGTACATGATGGTACCTGATGGTACATAATGGTACCTAATGGTACCTGGTGGTACATGATGGTACCTGATGGTACATGGCAGTACCTGATGGTACATGATGGTACCTGATGGTACCTGATGGTACATGATGGTACATGATGGTACCTGATGGTACATGATGGCACATGATGGTACCTGATAGTACCTGATGGTACATGACGGTACCTGATGGTACCTGATGGTACCTGATGGTACATGATGGTACCTGATGGTACCTGATGGTACATGATGGTACCTGATGGTACCTGATGGCACATGATGGTACCTGATAGTACCTGATGGTACATGGCGGTACCTGATGGTACCTGATGGTACCTCATGGTACATGATGGTACCTGATGGTACATAATGGTACCTAATGGTACCTGGTGGTACATGATGGTACCTGATGGTACATGGCGGTACCTGATGGTACCTGATGGTACATGATGGTACATGATGGTACCTGATGGTACATAATGGTACCTAATGGTACCTGGTGGTACATGATGGTACCTGATGGTACATGATGGTACCTGATGGTACATGGCGGTACCTGATGGCACATGATTGTACCTGATGGTACATGGCGGTACCTGATGGTACCTGATGGTACATGGCGGTACCTGATGGTACATGGCGGTACCTGATGGTACATGGCCGTACCTGATGGTACATGGCGGTACCTGATGGTACATGATGGTACCTGATGGTACATGGTGGTACCTGATGGCACATGATGGTACCTGATGGTACCTGATGGTACATGGTGGTACCTGATGGCACATGATGGTACCTGATGGTACCTGATGGTACATGGCGGTACCTGATGGTACATGATGGTACATGGCGGTACCTGATGGTACATGATGGTACCTGATGGTACATGATGGTACCTGATGGTACCTGGTGGTACCTGATGGTACCTGATGGTACCTGATGGTACATAATGGTACCTGATGGTACAAGGCGGTACCTGATGGTAGATGATGGTACCTGATGGTACCTGATGGTACATGGTGGTACCTGATGGCACATGATGGTACGTAATGGTACTTGATGGTACCTGATGGTACTTGATGGTACCTGATGGTACATAACGGTACCTGGTGGTACCTGATGGTACTTGATGGTACCTGATGGTACCTGATGGTACTTGATGGTACCTGATGTTACATAATGGTACCTGGTGGTACCTGATGGTACATAATGGTACCTGATGGTAACTGATGGTACCTGGTGGTACCTGGTGGTACCTGATGGTACCTGATGGTACATAATGGTACCTGGTGGTACCTGATGGTACTTGATGGTACCTGATGGTACATAATGGTACCTGATGGTACCTGATGGTACATGGCGGAACCTGATGGCACATGATGGTACCTGATGGTACATGGCGGTACCTGATGGCACATGATGGTACCTGATGGTACATGGTGGTACCTAATGGTACCTAGTGGTACATGATGGTACCTGATGGTACATGATGGTACCAAATGGTACATGGCGGTACCTGATGGCAGATGATCGTACCTGATGGTACATGGCGGTACCTGATGGTACCTGATGGTACATGATGGTACATGGCGGTACCTGATGGTACATGGCGGTACCTGATGGTACCTGATGGCACATGATGGTACATGATGGTAACTGATGGTACATGATGGTACATAATGGTACCTAATGGTACCTGGTGGTATATGATGGTACCTGATGGTACATGATTGTACCTGATGGTACCTGATGGTACATGGCGGTACCTGATGGTACATGGCGGTACCTGATGGCACATGATTGTACCTGATGGTACATGGCGGTACCTGATGGTACCTGATGGTACATGGCGGTACCTGATGGTACATGGCGGTACCTGATGGTACATGGCAGTACCTGATGTTACATGGCGGCACATGATGGTACATGGCGGTACCTGATGGTACATGGCGGTACCTGATGGTACATGGCGGTACGTGATGGTACCTGGCGGTACCTGATGGTACCTGATGGCACATGATGGTACATGGCGGTACCTGATGGTACATGATGGTACCTGATGGTACATGGCGGTACCTGATGGTACATGGTGGTACCTGATGGCACATGATGGCACATGATGGTACCTGATGGTACTTGATGGTACCTGATGGTACATAATGGTACCTGGTGGTACCTGATGTTACATAATGGTACCTGGTGGTACCTGATGGTACATAATGGTACCTGATGGTACCTGATGGTACCTTGTGGTACCTGATGGTACCTGATGGTACATAATGGTACCTGGTGGTACCTGATGGTACCTGATGGTACATAATGGTACCTGGTGGTACCTGATGGTACTTGATGGTACCTGATGGTACATAATGGTACCTGATGGTACCTGGTGGTACATGATGGTACATGGCGGTACCTGATGGTACATGATGGTACCTAATGGCACATGATGGTACCTGATGGTACATGGTGGTACCTGATGGTACCTGATGGTACATAATGGTACCTAATGGTACCTAGTGGTACATGATGGTACATGATGGTACCTGATGGTACATGGCGGTACCTGATGGCAGATGATTGTACCTGACGGTACATGGCGGTACCTCATGGTACATAATGGTACCTAATGGTACCTAGTGGTACATGATGGTACCTGATGGTACCTGATGGTACATGGCGGTACCTGATGGTACATGGCGGTACCTGATGGTACTTGATGGTACCTGATGGTACATAATGGTACCTGATGGTACATAATGGTACATAATGGTACCTGGTGGTACCTGATGGTACCTGATGGTAGCTGATGGTACCTGATGGTAGCTGATGGTACCTGATGGTACATAATGGTACCTGATGGTACCTGATGGTACCTGATGGTCTGCTTCTCTAACTGACTGACTGTACCTTAATGCGTCTATAAGCAGGATGATGCTGTTCTTTGTTTGCTGTCTGTTTAAAAACCAGTCAACAAATAAATAAAGTGTGCATTATAGAAAAAGGAAACCCAAAGGACAGGAAGGAGTGTTTAGTGACGGTGTGAGGCTCCTGAGGCGTAGCTACATCCACTCTGAGCTCCACCAGTCTCCTCTGCTTCCAGCTCCATCAGTTTGGTGTTCATGGTGGAGCAGATGCTCTAATGAGGCTTCTGCCATCACCTCCCTCCCTTCCCAGGTGGTAGGAGGGCTTAATTAAAGCCTGGTTGAAAAAAGACACTTCCTGCCCTGCAGCGAGGCTCCGCTGGGAGGGGGGGTGTTTAACGTTTCCTTGTGTCAGAACAGCAAAGGGGGAGCAGGGTTCCAGGAGCTGCAGACAGTCATTACCCAGCAGGGTCATTTCCTCGCCCTGATCTAAGGCGGATCAGGAGGCGTCAGACGGCTGTGGGTGAGACGCTCCATGTCCACCGCAGCGTGAGTGGGGGGGTGAGAGGGAGGGACAGCTCCATGGAGGCGGGGAGATTCAGGAAGAAGCAGCACACAGCAGCAGGATGGAAGCTGGACCTTCAACACAGCGGTGCTCAGAAGGTCAGAGTTCATCTGGGCTAAAGCCTCCAGAACCAGGAACACCCAGAGAGCTGCTCACAGCGCCACTTCAGATCAGGAAATAAAGAAATAGATTCACCACTTTATTGAGATGAACACCAAGCGGTGTCAGGAACTAACAGACATCAGTTCTCTGCTCAATCTATGAGCTTTTAGTTTAACCTCACTGTTATTCTCACCGAATGATTCACAGAGCCCCCATACGCTTCCTGTTCCTCCCACTATAGGAGCTCTGTTTGGAGGGGGGAGGTGCTTAGAATCCTGAGGTTGTGAGTTTAAAACTCAGAGGGTAACTTTGGTGGCTCTGCACTGGTGACGGAGGAACGACAATAAAAGCTGGAAGAAAAAACCAACCTGTAGATTTGGTCATCTGGCCTGTTAGCTTCAACGCAAACAAGGAAATAATGATATAATGATGCTATTTAAACCTTATGGAACAGTTCTCCGTTACGCAAACAGCATCACAATAACGCTCGGAAATACTACGGTTGCGTTAAACTGCAGGAATAGATGTTAAAGTTCGCAGCAGCGGCACCATATTTATTTTCACCTACAGTATAAAACTCAAACCAGATGAATTCTCAGCTTATTGTTTAAAATGTCTGATCCTGCAGGAAGTCAGAGCGTTTAGTTATCGTTTGTCCCTGGTTCTGACGGCGGAGCGGATCTAGGCGGACTGAGCTGGAACCCGGTTCCTGCAGCGCCACTGCGCCCAGCTACACATGGAGGCAGTGAGGTTTCAGTTTGCTGGACAAAGGAGCGACGACTGGTTCAGGCGCTGGGTTTTATCACCTGAAAGTTAAATAAACAACCAATGAAGTCATAAAAGATTTATACCTGGCAGATCTGGGATAAAAAGGCTGCGTTCCGCCTGCAGAAGCTGCGCTGATGGAGGGGGGCCGCGCTGCAGGTCACAGACCAGTTTAATCCGGTTCACCGCCTGCATTATATAACAGCCTGTCCCTTAGAGCAACGCTTTAAAACACTCAATCAGACATTTGCAAATTTCTTATTCGCTGGTGTTTGGCAGCTTCCGTTCCCGCTGACAGACTGGGCATCGAATAAACCTGAATGAAGGGAAAGGTTGGACTCTGTTCAGACGGATTATTGATGCCCAACATGGAAAGAAAAGCACTGATTGTTATTCTATTGATTGATTGACTGAAGAAATGTCTGAATTAAACCAACTAAAGGTCAAAGGTTATGGACCCAACCAAGCTTAGCATAAACCACCAAAAAAAGCCAAACGTGCCGAAATAAAACAAATGTTCTGCTCTGCTAGCGTGACATGGAGGAGGAGGAAGATGAGGAAGAGGAGCAGAGCGATGTGAGGCGGCTGCTTCATGCTGATTGGCAGACTGACAGTCGGTGGATGAAACAAACTGGTCTCGGTTTTCCTCCCATCCACAGACGCAGCTCCATGTTTACGGCGATCGGTGCACGGCTGTCCGTCTGGGAGGCGAAACGGAGAAAAACAGAAAAAGTGTTTCTAAAGGAGAGAGAGGAATCTGCTTCATGCGAAGAAACATTATCCGGCTGCTAACTGACAGCGCATCAGGAGAGGCTGCTGAGTTAGAAACAAACCCATTTATGGAAGCAGCTTCCTGGGAAGCCGAGTCAGCGCTGAGAAAGACGCTAAACATGGCCGCCCATACTTGGAGTTATGAGGATATTGAATTTCTCCCATCAGCTCCACATATTGGCCATAAAAATGGAAACAGCAGCATTTTAATGGCATCTTTCCAGGAAAACACAAACAGCAGCAAATATCTGCCCCACATTCTGCAGCTGAACAGTTTTACTGCAGCTACCAAGAGAAGAGAAGATATGTCATGGATATAAACATTAGACTTAAATAAAACTTTATTGTATCTCCTTGGTCTTCTCCACCTTCAGGATCAGGATGTTATCTCTGCTCCACCAGCTGCTCCACCTCCTCTCTGTCGTTGTCGTCTCTGATGAGGCCCACCACCGTGGCGTCGTCTGCAAACTTCACCATGTGATCGGTGGTGAACCTGGGGACGCAGTCATGCGTCATCAGGGTGAACAGCAGGGTGCTCAGGACGCAGCCCTGAGGGGAGGGGCTTAGACTGATGACATCAGAGGTCCGACCCGGACTGACTGAGGTCTGTTGGTGAGGAAGTCTAGCAGCCAATAGCAGAGGGGTGTATTGAAGCCCAGCTGTTCCAGTTTGCCCATCAGATGCTGTGGGATGATGGTGCTGAAAGCTGAACTGAAGTCCAGGAACAGCATCCATCGTGGGTGTTCTTCTCCTCCAGGTGTGCCAGGCTCAGGTGGAGAGCAGCAGAGATGGCGTCCTCAGTGGAGCGGTTCCGTCGGTAGGCGAACTGGAACGGGTGGAATGTTGGCGGCAGACTGGAGACGATGTGTTCTTTAACCAGCCTTTGGAAGCACTTCATCATGATGGGAGTCAGAGCGACAGGCCGCTAATCATTGAGGGAGGCGACCTGAGGCTTCTTTGGGACTGGAATAATGGAGGCAGACTGGAAGCATGCTGGCACTATGGATTGGTCCAGCCAGGTGTGAAAGATGTCTGTGAGGACACCAGCCAGCTGATCTGCACACTCCTTATACACCTGCCCAGGTATGTTATCAGGCCCTGGGGCCTTCCTTGGATTGACTCTCCTCAGAGTTTTCCTCACTTCAGCTACGTCCAGGTTTAGTGGCTCCTCCCCCTGGTGTGGAACAGCTTTCACTGCTGGAGGCTGGTTAGTGCCTCAAACCTTCCAAAGAAATTGTTCAGTTCATTTAGGAAGTCAGTGTTTGCTGCATCTACTGGGGGGGAGGGTGTGTTGTAGTCCGGTATCATCCGAATGCCATTCCACATCCTCCTGGTGTTGCTGTCGTCATGGAAACAATCCTGGATCTTCTGGCTGTGGTTCTTCTTTGCTGATCTGATGGTTTAAGTTGGCACGCTCTGTTCTCAGTGCCTCTTTATCACCTTTATCGGCCTGCATCACTGTTGTCCTCAATGCATTGGTTGATGTAGGCTGACACAGTCATGGCATACTCATCAATATTCAATAAGTTGTCATGTTGCTGCAGCCTTGAAGATGTTCCAGTCAGAGCATAAAGAGTTAGAGTCAGGCCACTGGGTGGACTGGAGGGGCTCCTGTTTGGTATCAGAATGAGGACCCTTCACTCCTCATGCTTCTGCTTGGGGAGCAACGGGCATGTTTAGGGTGGAGCTGTGAGTCCAGTTTAGGTTCAGGGTCAGAGTGGGGGTGGGGTTAGGGTGGGGTTCAGGGTGATGGTGGGGTTAGGGTGGGGTTCAGGGTCATGGTGGGGTTAGGGGTCATGGTGGGGTTAGGGTACTGCTTCTGTCCATTATTGTCTCTCAATAATTGTTTCCTTCCAGTTTCTGCACTGATACAGTATTAATCCCCCCCACACACACGTCTGGTTTTCTATCCTCGTGGGGACTTCCAGTCATTTCTAAACCCTTTCTAAAGCCTAAGCCTAAACTAAATCCATACCTTAGTCCTAAACCTACTGTAACACCTAAGCCTAAAGCAGCATTCGTCCCCCCTGCCTGAGCAGAGGGATAGAGGGCAGGATGGGGCCAGCCTGGATGGACACCACTGAATGAGGGGGCACGGCCGAGTCCCCGAATGTCCCCGGGTCCAGGAACGGCCCCTGACCCCCGACAACGTCTGCTCCTCCCACACCAAGGGCCACACGCCTAACCTGAAGATCTCGCCTCAGAAATCAGTTTTTAGCCGCTTCTCTGTGGCCAAGCTTAATAAACCCCCAAAGGCAACCAGGCTGATCCAACGAGGAGATGGAAGATTCAGGTCTGGATCGGTTAACCGTGCCGATTTAGGACTGAGTTTGGATCGGTTAACCGTGCCGAGTTCAGACTGAGTTTGGATCGGTTAACCGTGCCGATTTCGGACCGAGTTTGGATCGGTTAACCGTGCCGATTTCGGACCGAGTTTGGATCGGTTAACCGTGCCGATTTCGGACCGAGTTTGGATCAGTTAACCGTGCCGAGTTCGGATCGGTTAACCGTGCCGAGTTTGGATCGGTTAACCGTGCCGAGTTTGGATCGGTTAACCGTGCCGAGTTCGGATCGGTTAACCGTGCCGATTTCGGACCGAGTTTGGATCAGTTAACCGTGCCGAGTTCGGATCGGTTAACCGTGCCGAGTTTGGATCGGTTAACCGTGCCGAGTTCGGATCGGTTAACCGTGCCGAGTTCGGATCGGTTAACCGTGCCGATTTCGGACCGAGTTTGGATCGGTTAACCGTGCCGAGTTCAGACTGAGTTTGGATCGGTTAACCGTGCCGAGTTCGGATCGGTAAACCGTGCCGATTTCGGACCGAGTTTGGATCAGTTAACCGTGCCGAGTTCGGATCGGTTAACCGTGCCGAGTTTGGATCGGTTAACCGTGCCGAGTTTGGATCGGTTAACAGTGCTGAGTTCGGATCGGTTAACCGTGCCGATTTCGAACTGAGTTTGGATCGGTTAACCATGGCGAGTTCAGACTGAGTTTGGATCGGTTAACCGTGCCGATTTCGGACCGAGTTCGGATCGGTTAACCGTGCCGAGTTTGGATCGGTTAACCGTGCCGAGTTTGGATCGGTTAACCGTGCCGAGTTTGGATCGGTTAACCGTGCCGATTCCGAACTGAGTTTGGATCGGTTAACCATGGCGAGTTCAGACTGAGTTTGGATCGGTTAACCGTGCCGATTTCGGACCGAGTTTGGATCGGTTAACCGTGCCGAGTTCGGACCAAGCTTGGATCTTTAGTTAAATGTGCCGAGTTCGTACTGAGTTTAATTGGTTAACCGAGTTCAGACCCAATCGGTGTGTAAGCAGGCCTGTTAGCTTCTGTACGTAGCACCTATTGAGCTAAACTACCTCATTTAGGGCCTTTTTGGAGCCTTTGTCTCAGTTTATTAATATTGTGTGCGATGGCAGCCCACTGCTGCCCAAGGGATGGGTTAATGCAGGTAAATTACTCCAATGTGAGATGAATAATGTTCAATTATTATTTTAGAAATACGATAATGAGGTAGATGGTCACGGCGTCCAGGTGCTGCTGGGTCTGGAGAAGACCTGACCCAGCAGATGAGAACCAAGGCTGCACACCTGCTGCTGCACAGAGATGGACTCACCAAAGTCAGCCAGTTTGAGCTCTCCGCTGTCGCTGATGAGCAGGTTCTGTGGTTTCAGGTCCCGGTGAAGAATGTAACTCTGGTGAATGTAGGACAGGCCCCTCAACAGCTGGAAGAGAAAGAGCTGGAAAACAAGGGAGAAGGAATGAACCAAGGGGAGGAAGAACAAACACCTCACCCCCCCTAGCATCATCCTCCCCGTCTGACCCACATTCCTCCATCAGAATCACCGCCGCCTGCGCAGCGCTCCACACCTCATAGTCTGCTCCAGACCATCGCTGCATTTATTTAGCTTCTTAACATAAATCAAGGGGTTCACTGCAGCTTTTCATCTGGCTCTGCCAGCAGGTGCATGCAGGTAAGGGACAGAAATAAAGGTGCAGGTTGGGATTCATCTCTGCAAAGGCTGGAAATGACTGGAGAGGAAGAAGACGGGCTGTAGGAGCTCTTTTTTTCCGGAAGTAAACACGGATGGTAGCGCCGGCGTGCATCTAGTGATCTATTCCAACCATAAAAACTCATTCTATTCAAGATGGTCAAACATCAATACTGCTCTCCGCATCATCGTCCTCCATGGTTGTTGTTTTTCTTGCCGCTTCTTCATAGCAAGAAGCAGAATAGTGACTTTTGTCGGGTATTAATGGCTTCCAGGTTGGATGAATGGTCGCATTCATCCATTGTAAAGATCTGATTCGTATCGGATTCATGACCACAGAGCCAAGTGTTCTGGGTCGCATTGGAAAAAATCTCATCTCTGTTGTTCAGACAGACATGAAAAGATCAGATCCAGGTCGCATATGGGTAAAAACAAAACGGATTTGGGTCACTTCAGACTGCAGAGTTAACTTAGCCTTAGATCGTGCTGATTGGCTGCCCTCACAGGTGCTGGCTTAACTTTCTGAAGGACTGGTGTGGACATGTCCCCACCAACTTTGAAATGGGTGTGGACACGTCCCCACCAATAAGTAGTCCATTTGTGTTGGACTCATTTACTTTAGCCATCAACAGTAACCTCAGGACGCGCCCGGCTGTGTGTTTCCTGCGTTTCTGTCTCGCTCTCCCGCTGAGTCCCCTGAGTCCCGCCCACTGATATGACATCATTGGATCCTCTGTCCATGGCTCCATGTCTGTCACTCTATGATAGAACATGATTGGCGATCTATTCACCGCGTCATCAGTAGCTCCGTGATTGGAGGACAGACGACACACAGCAGCATCATTAAAGGAAAATTCCGGTTTTTAACACTTTTAGCCCATTTTCTGTAGTGTCCAGGATGAAATCGAATGATCGACACCAAAATTTTGATGATTGGTCCTGTCTCTGCTATTTGGCTCATGCAGAATCCCCCCCTGGCTGCTTCAGAATGGCTTCCATAGTGCATGTCCGATAATGTCCTTAAAACAACCTTAACGTTCTTTTTTTAAAATATGCTACTCACCGGGTCGTCAGCGCTGTTCAATGACGTTCCAAAAAAAGTTTTGTGAAGAAAAAACGTTCCTGTAGTGTTTTATTTAGCATTTTGTAAATCCCAGAACTATTTTTTCCGATACATCACAACCGCTTATAAACTTCCGCTTCCCGTTCGAATCTGGAGCGTTGCACACTCCAGACCACTAGTTGGCGACAATGTCTCTATATACTCCTCCTCAGTATATTCCAGTTCAAAACGGTATCCTCTACCGTCAAACTCAAAGTCCAATATGTCCTCCTCAAGAATCCACCTTTCGTATTCCATTTTCAGAGTTTTTTAAAGTGTTTAACAGAGACGTTAGCACCTCGACGTCGGAGTACACAGAGTGAAGCAGAAACACTTGGGCCTTGCGAAAAAACTACAACTAAGCGTAAACAGGCCCCCTTTCCGTTTCCGGTGGCGGAGGGATATTGACTATTCCAACAGAACTCAATGGGATTTACAAAATGCTAAATAAAACACTACAGGAACGTTTTTTCTTTACGAAACTTGTTTTTGAACGTCATTGAACAGGGTTGATGACCCGGTGAGTAGCATATTTTAAAAAAAGAACGTTTAAGGTTGTTTTAAGGACATTATCGGACATGCACTATGGAAGCCATTCTGAAGCAGCCAGGGGGGGATTCTGCATGAGCCAAATAGCCGAGACAGGACCAATCGTCAAAATTTTGGTGTCGATCATTCGACTTCATCCTGGACACTACAGAAAAGGGGCTAAAAGTGTTAAAAAACTGAATTTTCCTTTAATATTAACCAGCAGCTACTTCAGGTTTTATTTCCAATAAAAACTAGTAGACGGGTTGGTTTAAAAAAAAAGATGACACCGAAAAAGTCGTCAGACATACGGAGCTTTTTCAACAAAAAAAAGCAACTGAGTCTAAGCAGCCTCGGAAATGAGTATTGTAATGCCATAAGTTCGACTAAAGCAGCTGTTTAAATACTTTGTTCTTTGCTAGTTTGAAAAAAGCAAAACATCTCAGTTTTCCTGTTTTTATTTGTTAATAATGTACAGGTGTACACCTGTTGCTTTGGACTACCTGTCCCCATTTTGACCACCTGTCCATGTTTTAGAGCAGGCATCCCCGAAGTGGGTCCTGGAGGGCCGACATCCTGCTGATTTACAGGCTTTTGCTGAACTGCAATGACCAGAATCAGCTGTCGAGGACCCGTTTATAGATGCCTGCTTTAGACCAAACATCCCCGTTTTGAACCGCCTGTGTCCCTTCAAAGAAGGACAGATTGTCCAAACCCAGGGGAGATGGTCCAACAGATCTAACACAAGCCAGGGCCGTGGTTTCTAAATGTTTCATACCGTTATTATCCTTAGAAAATGTGGGCTAACAGGCAAGCTAGCAGCTATAGCAGGCTAGCGCTGTTGATGCTAACGTGTTTTCAGGGTTATTTTCAGACTGTCTGTCTCTATTAGCTCATCCTCTGTTAGCCAGTCTGCTGATTTAAAGGTTCCTAAATCATTGCATCATTTTCTAGGGCCAGTGGGGGAAAAAAAAGTTAACTGATTTTTTAATTTTATTTCAGTTTAGTATGGGAAAAAAGTCAGAATTCTGAGGAAAAAAGTCAGAATTCTGAGAAAAAAAGTCAGAATTCTGTCTTTTTTCCTCAGAATTCTGACTTTTTTCCAATGTTAAACTGAAATAAAATTTAAAAATCAGTTAACTTTTATTTTTTTCAGTGGCCCTAATCCTCTTCCGTAATTTTCTGATGATTACATGACATTAAAATTTAATGTTCAATCTTTTTTTTCTTTTAGATCGATTGGTTGTGTTTATTGAGCTCACAATGGAGAAATTTACTCGTTACATCGTATTAAAGTGGAGGTCTTCAACAGGGGGTCTGTGACCCCTAGGGGTCCACAGAGGTACTGCATGGGGGTCGCAAAAGTTTTGGTTGATTACTTTTTTTTTATATTCCCCCCTGCAATTTTTTCCACTAATTGAAATGTCTTTAAATCCACATGAACATGAATTCAACAGACTGTAGTAAACAGATAAATGGAGGCAGAAGATGTCTTTCAGTCATCAATGCACAGTGGCGGTACTAGACCGAATGTACCAGGGGGCCGGGAGGGGGCCAGGAGGGGGACAGTGTGTTTCCATGGGGAACAGAAAAGCATGGAATAAAAAAAACAGAGTAAGGGATTCAAATATATTAATAGAGCTGCATGAAGTGACATTTTTATTCAATTAAGTTTATAATGTTATGTCTTATTAGGTCAATATACATTCAGAATGTAGGAATTTCACATATTTTTGAATTAATTTTAGGTAAAATAACCGTTTTCTACAAAATCTGAATTAGAACTCAAGAAAATCTGATAAATTCTGCCATAAAAATTGGAGCAATTTGTTTGAAAAAAAACATTTAGCAGATGAAAACTAGGATCCTATCTCAGCACCACTGAAGCTATCACCTTATTGTTGTAAAATAATTAGAAATACAGAGTTTGTGAAGAAAAAGAGTGAAACAGATCCAAAGGACGTATCAGGCCATAACAGGGGCCAGGACATGATCTTCAGGGGCACTGGCCCCCATTGGCCCCTGTGTAGAACCACCCATGATCAATGCAGCCGCATGGTACGGTGTGGTACCTGTTCTAAAGAGCAGTGCATAGCCAGCCGAATGTTTCCAGGTCTGGGGGGGGGGGACCTCTGAGGAACTGAGAGGCTTTCAGCTCCAACTAAACTGAATTATGAGGGTAAATGCTGCCTGGTCCTGCAGGCATGGATGGGGATCAGGTTACAGATGTCAGAGACTGCTTGCTTTGCAGCTACTGCTTGGCAGCTACTGATTAGCATCTACTGCTTAGCAGCTACTGATTAGCAGCTACTGATTAGCATCTACTGCTTAACATCTACTGCTTAGCAGCTACTGCTTAGCAGCTACTGATTAGCAGCTACTGCTTAGCAGCTACTGATTAGTAGCTACTGATTAGCAGCTACTGATTAGCAGCTACTGCTTAGCAGCTACTGATTAGCACCTACTGATTAGCAGCTACTGCTTGGCAGCTACTATTTGGCATCTATACTGCTTAGCATCTACTGTTTAGCATCTACTGCTTAGCAGCTACTGCTTAGCAGCTACTGCTTGGCAGCTACTATTTGGCATCTATACCGATTAGCATCTACTGCTTGGCAGCTACTGCTTGACAGCTACTGAATAGCAGCTACTGCTTAGCAGCAACTAATTAGCAGCTACTGATTAGCAGCTACTGATTAACAGCTACTATTTGGCAGCTAATATTTGGCAGCTTCTATTTGGCATCTATACTGCTTAGCATCTACTGCTTAGCATCTACTGCTTAGCAGCTACTGCTAAGCAGGTACTGCTAAGCAGGTACTGCTTGGTAGCTACTGCTTGGCAGCTACTGCTTGGCAGCTACTGATTGGCACTTACTGCTTAGCAGCTACTGATTAGCAGGTCATCCAGGATCTACTGCTTAGCAGCTACTGCTTAGCAGCTACTGATTAGCAGGTCATCCAGGATCTACTGCTTAGCAGCTACTGCTTAGCAGCTACTGATTAGCAGGTTATCTAGCAGCTGCTCCTCAGCAGCTAATGGTTAGCTGGTCCTGGTTAGGGGATACCAGTGTCTAGCTACTGGTAAGCAGTTTGTGGTTCGCAGGTCCTGGTTAGCAGCTACTGATTAGCAGCTACCGATTAGCAGTTACCGATTAGCAGCTACTGGTTAGCAGCTACTGGTTAGCAGCTACCGATTAGCAGCTACCGATTAGCAGCTACTGCTTAGCACCTACTGGTTAGCAGCTACTTGTTACCAGGTCCTGGTTAGCAGCTACCGATTAGCAGCTACTGCTTAGCAGCTACTGGTTAGCAGCTACTGATTAGCAGCTACTTGTTACCAGGTGCTGGTTAGCATCTACTGATTAGGAGCTACTTGTTACCAGGTCCTGGTTAGCAGCTACTGATTAGCAGCTACCGATTAGCATCTACTGCTTAGCAGCTACTGGTTAGCAGGTCCTGGTTAGCAGCTACTGGTTAGTAGGTGGTGTTATTTGAGGCAGATCTTAGAACTGATGAGCAGCAGTAGTTTCAGCTCAGTGGCTCCACCTTCAGGATGAAGCAGTAAAGTGACCGATGGTGCACTAATGGCAGCTGAACTCAGCTGAAGGTGAACCATGAAGGACGTTACCTTCACGTTGTCTGGGTGGAGACCTCCTGGGTGTTTGTCCATGTACTGACACAGGTCAGTGTGCTGCAACAGAGAACAGAGCAGAAGACATGATCAGAACCCGTTTCCATGGCAACAGCTAAAAACCATGACGATGAGGAGAAGAACCCCAGAGGGGAGCTGTCCTCTAATATATTCTGTTTAGATTGAGTTGCGATGGAGGGGAACCATGACAGGATGAAGGCGCTTCCTGGTTTGGTACGGTGGCCCCGCAGACCCAAACAGGCTTCATCCAGAGTCCCTCTGTATTTCCAGAGCTCGTTTAAATATTTATAAACTTGTTTATGAATGTTTGATGTAAACACAGACCTCCAGGCTCTGGTGCTTCGGTCTTCTTCATGAAGGTGCTGATGGAACATAAGTGAAGGAGAGACTGAGGAGGAGGGAATGTCTCTGATGCAGAAGCTTTTAAATAACCTCCTGCTATCGCTGTAGTTCAGAGCTGAGGACAGAAGCTGGCTCTAACTGGAAACATCTAATATTATAGATCATGTTTGTTCAGACTGGCTCCTGATCGACTGAGGAGGAGCAGAACCAGAGGGCCGACCTTTGACCTTCCAGTCAGGATGAACGCCCAGCTCTGCTGCATTAGCTTCTCTGTCAGAAGCTGCTCCCGTTCTATAAAGACGTTCAAACGTGTAGATCGGTAGTTCCATCAGGCTGTGGTTCCGATCCGTTTGGTTAGAGCCTAGAACCGTCTCCTTAGCAGTTACTGGACCTGCTGGCAGCGTCCCGGCGGTTTGTACCTCAGCCTGCTCCTTCGGGAGGAGGAGGTGCTGGTTCAGGAGCCTCAGAGGCTCCTGCTCCTCTAAACCACATCAGCTGGGTGGAAACCTGGAGTTCTAGTGCAGAGCTTTGGTCAGGGACGTCTGGACACAGACGCTGGTGTGGGTCTGACCGGAACGCCGAACTCAGACCAACCCTGGAGAACTGCTCCTGACCAGCAGCTGGAAGCAGACGTTCCCTATAGCTCATCCCAGCAGACGAAGAACATAGATGTCCCAGCGCAGCAGCCTGCTCCACAGAGCCGCCTCTACTCACCGTGGGGCCCAGGGCTGGAGAGACCACACAGCCCCCACTTTAAAGGGAGGCCTGGTTACTCAGAGGAAAGAAAAACCCAGGTCCAAATCCTGATCCAAACCCAGGAGGAGCTGGGAACAGAACCAGATGTGTTGCTTCACATCGTGACTGTCCCAGCAGCAGCAGTTTACAGCGAGGTCAGGAAATCAGCCGCAGATTGGTCTGACATGGAGTCAGGCTATCAGCCCACTGTGGGGCGGCACTATGTGGCGTCCATGGGTGGGCTCATCTTCATTACTTCAGTTTCACTGAGTAAAACATGAGCTGCTGTTTTACGTCAGCATCAGATTATCAGGTGGGAGCAGAACCATAACGGCTGGCAGTGGAACATCTTAACAGCGTCTTTAGTCCACAGCTGGGCTGAGAGACATGAAAACCTGAGGCGCTCACTCACCACATACTCAAACACCAGCGTCAGGGTTTCCTTGGTGTGGATGATGTCATGGAGGAGCACAATGTTGGCGTGCTTCAGGCCTTTCAGAAGAGACGCTGTAAAGGGAGAAGAGCAGATGGAGACGTGATGATGGAGCCCACAGGATGATCTGACTAACTCAGCACCAAATACCGGTTCCACTTTACAACCGCCACCATTTCTAACCGGTAAAGAGTCCTTTAATGAAGAGAGGCTAGGCTAACCTGGCAGGAGCGCTTTACCTTTTACAGCTGGGTTAGATGCAGATTATTAACCATTATAAAACACTAATAAACTGGTAACCATGCATATCTTTACCGTTTATAAACAATGTTTATTGTAAAGTGTTCCCCCAACATCTGCTGAACATCTGTCAGTGTCTCTATTTCAGGTACGGCCTTCACTGTTAGATCCTATTCAGATCCATGGCATCTGCTCTGAGCTACAGTCACTGACTGAGGAACATCTGAAAGGGAAACCATGGAGCAACCAGGAAGCCCCGCCTCCCTGCAGACTCACAGGTTCATCAGCTGACATTAGAAAGAGGAATCAGTGGGATTCTGTTCAAACTTTAGAGCAAAATCAGCTCAGCTTAGAACAGGTGACTCATTTAGCAGTCACTGTGTGATGGGACGCTGGCTGCTGGCAGCTCCTCATGCACTCACCCTTCATCAGAAGCTAAAGCAGATCAAAGCAGGACTCCCTGCTGCACAGTGAGGACCAAACTCCAGGAACCTGCAGAGATGCGTACCATCTGATGGACATGACACTCAGGCTGTGCTAGCTGTGGAGGCTAATGCTGGTCACATATCTGCTCTGCGGGCTCTAATCCAGAAACTGCTAAGTTAGTTCAATTTCCCAGCTCTGATGTGATCCGCTGTCTGGGAGAGGCAGGCGTCCTCTGCTTCATTTCCCTTCCAGCTGGGTGTGTGAGGAGAGGCAGAGCTCCAGCAGTCAGTTATTTAAAACAGTCAGTAAATGGTTCATTTAACTAAACCCTCAATCCCTCATTATAGACCACCTTCCATCTTTGGAGATTGACTTTTTAAAAGTTGCAACACAAACGCTTAATGTCGACAAATCATGACAGAAAGAATATTTTAGTACAAAGATTGATGTTTAAAAAGGAATTGTAGGGGACGAACTAAGGATCAACCAAGGACCAGTTAGGGACCAACCAAGGACCAGCCAAGGACCAGTTAGGGACCAACCAAGGACCAGCCAAGGACCAGTTAGGGACCAACCAAGGACCAACCAAGGACCAGCCATGGACCAGTTAGGGACCAACCAAGGAACAGCCAAGGACCAGTTAGGGACCGAACAAGGACCAGTTAGGGACCAACCAAGGACCAGTTAGGGACCAACCAAGGACCAACCAAGGACCAGCCATGGACCAGTTAGGGACCAACCAAGGAACAGCCAAGGACCAGTTAGGGACCGAACAAGGACCAGTTAGGGACCAACCAAGGACCAGTTAGGGACCAACCAAGGACCAGTTAGGGACCAGCCAAGGACCAGTTAGGGACCAGCCAAGGACCAACCAAGGACCAGCCATGGACCAGTTAGGGACCAACCAAGGAACAGCCAAGGACCAGTTAGGGACCGAACAAGGACCAGTTAGGGACCAACCAAGGACCAGTTAGGGACCAACCAAGGACCAGTTAGGGACCAGCCAAGGACCAGTTAGGGACCAACCAAGGACCAACCAAGGACCAGCCATGGACCAGTTAGGGACCAACCAAGGACCAGTTAGGGACCAACCAAGGACCAGTTAGGGACCAGTTAGGGACCAACCAAGGACCAACCAAGGACCAGTTAGGGACCGAACAAGGACCAACCAAGGACCAGTTAGGGATTAACCAAGGACCAGTAAGGGACCAACCAAGGACCAGTTAGCGACCAGCCAAGGACCAGCCAAGGACCAGTTAGGGACCAGTTAGGGACCAACCAAGGAACAGCCAAGGACCAGTTAGGGACCGAACAAGGACCAACCAAGGACCAGTTAGGGACCGAACAAGGACCAGCCAAGGACCAGTTAGGGACCGAACAAGGACCAGCCAAGGACCAGTTAGGGACCAACCAAGGACCAGTTAGGGACCAACCAAGGACCAGTTAGCGACCAGCCAAGGACCAGTTAGCGACCAGCCAAGGACCAACCAAGGACCAGTTAGTGACCAGCCAAGGACCAGTTAGGGACCAGTTAGGGACCAACCAAGGAACAGCCAAGGACCAGTTAGGGACCGAACAAGGACCAACCAAGGACCAGTTAGGGACCAACCAAGGACCAGTTAGGGACCAACCAAGGACCAGTTAGCGACCAGCCAAGGACCAGTTAGGGACCAACCAAGGACCAGTTAGGGACCAGCCAAGGACCAACCAAGGACCAGCCATGGACCAGTTAGGGACCAACCAAGGAACAGCCAAGGACCAGTTAGGGACCGAACAAGGACCAGTTAGGGACCAACCAAGGACCAGTTAGGGACCAACCAAGGACCAGTTAGGGACCAGCCAAGGACCAGTTAGGGACCAACCAAGGACCAACCAAGGACCAGCCATGGACCAGTTAGGGACCAACCAAGGACCAGTTAGGGACCAACCAAGGACCAGTTAGGGACCAGTTAGGGACCAACCAAGGACCAACCAAGGACCAGTTAGGGACCGAACAAGGACCAACCAAGGACCAGTTAGGGATTAACCAAGGACCAGTAAGGGACCAACCAAGGACCAGTTAGCGACCAGCCAAGGACCAGCCAAGGACCAGTTAGGGACCAGTTAGGGACCAACCAAGGAACAGCCAAGGACCAGTTAGGGACCGAACAAGGACCAACCAAGGACCAGTTAGGGACCGAACAAGGACCAGCCAAGGACCAGTTAGGGACCGAACAAGGACCAGCCAAGGACCAGTTAGGGACCAACCAAGGACCAGTTAGGGACCAACCAAGGACCAGTTAGCGACCAGCCAAGGACCAGTTAGCGACCAGCCAAGGACCAACCAAGGACCAGTTAGTGACCAGCCAAGGACCAGTTAGGGACCAGTTAGGGACCAACCAAGGAACAGCCAAGGACCAGTTAGGGACCGAACAAGGACCAGTTAGGGACCAACCAAGGACCAGTTAGGGACCAACCAAGGACCAGTTAGGGACCAGCCAAGGACCAGTTAGGGACCAACCAAGGACCAACCAAGGACCAGCCATGGACCAGTTAGGGACCAACCAAGGACCAGTTAGGGACCAACCAAGGACCAGTTAGGGACCAGTTAGGGACCAACCAAGGACCAACCAAGGACCAGTTAGGGACCGAACAAGGACCAACCAAGGACCAGTTAGGGATTAACCAAGGACCAGTAAGGGACCAACCAAGGACCAGTTAGCGACCAGCCAAGGACCAGCCAAGGACCAGTTAGGGACCAGTTAGGGACCAACCAAGGAACAGCCAAGGACCAGTTAGGGACCGAACAAGGACCAACCAAGGACCAGTTAGGGACCGAACAAGGACCAGCCAAGGACCAGTTAGGGACCAACAAGGACAAGTGGGACCAGCCATGGACCAGTTAGGGACCAACCAAGGACCAGTTAGGGACCAGCCATGGACCAGTTAGGCGACCAACCAGGAACAGCCAAGGACCAGTTAGGGACCGAACAAGGACCAACCAAGGACCAGTTAGGGACCGAACCAAGGACCAACTAGAGGACCAGTTAGGGACCAACCAAGGACAGTTAGGACCAGCCAAGGACCAGTTAGGGACCGAACAAGGACCAACCAAGGACCAGTTAGGGACCATCCAAGGACCAGTTAGGGACCAACCAAGGACCAGTTAGGACCAACCAAGGACCAGTTAGCGACCAGCCAAGGACCAGTTAGGACGCAAGGCCTTAGGACCGAACAAGGACCAGCAAGGCCAGTTAGCGACCAGCCAAGGACCAGTTAGGGACCGAACCAAGGACCAGCCAAGGACCAGTTAGGGACCGAACAAGGACCAGCCAAGGGACCAGACTAGGGACCGACAAGGACCAGCCAAGGACCAGTTAGGGACCAGCCAAGGACAAGCCAGGACCAACCAAGGACCAACTAATGACCAGTTAGGAACCAGTTAGGGACACCAGTAGGAACCAGTTAGGAATAGAGTGAATAAACCTAACACAAGTCAGTTTACTTCATCGAACAGAAATTAGGGACATGGATATTTGTGAGTGTTTAACAAGAACATCCACGGATCATCATCCGGGCGGTCTGTCAACAATGGACAGATATTTTACCTAATTTGAGACATTAATAAAGTCCCAGACAGTTGAAACGAGGACATACTTTAATTTCGGCCTGCTTAGTTCACAAATTAAGATGATCTTTTTGATTCGTCTGAATTTGACATCCAGTTAGTGGCCGTATGCTGACGCGATCTAAAACCATCGGTCATCAGCATACATAATGATTCAATAATGGAAGCGACCGACCATGAGCATCTACAGGGTCATCATATCAAAATTAAACAACATTAGGAGATAAATGCTGCTTGTCTGACTCCACTGTGACACAAAGGAAGGACACACTGCAGAGTCTGAGTCCAATAGGAAGACATTTACTATATATTGGCACACCATTAGTACAATTAAAATAGTTTATGACTAACAGGATCAAAAGCCTTGTGGCATCTAAAAACTGAAGAGTAGAATGTTTGCTGTTTTATTCAGTATTCTTCTAAGGCCATTTATACCATCAGTGCCAATTGGACCAACTTATGCAAAACAATTAGTTCAAAGACTTTAGCAATGGTACTAGCTAGGGCTATAGGGTCTATGGTTATCAGGGCCTAATTTATTTTGTTTTAATACATTCCAAGGTTAGGGAAAACAACAAGGAATAATAAAACCAATTGAGACACAAGAGAGGACTAGCTTAGGTCTCAAACATTAGAGATGTTCAGCTGCAACAAACACCATTCTGTAGGATTTCATTAACAAGAGATCTTTATGAAGATAGATCTTGGGATGTTGATGGATACTAGAGAACTACCAATCTAGAAGGGTTAACCCAAACAAGGTAAATAACTTCCAAGACATTACGAATCACATCACAGGAAGCCAAACCGACAGGACCTATTTATGGTTTTAGCCTACCAGAAGGATTTGCCAAGGATCAGGCCTGAGTTAGCTCATCCAGTCTGAAGTGACCCGTACTACGTGGGAGGTGCAGAGTATGGGTCATTGTTTAGTTACCACCCGTATGGCTGTGAAGGTGTTCCAACCTCTCCTGGCAGACGGACTCACCAAGGGCACCAGTTCCGTTCACTCTGATGGACCAGTCAGGCAAAAAAGGAGCATCATCAGCGTCCCCATTAGGTCACAACAGGAGCAAAGACAGGAGGACCTGAAACAGGAAAACAAGTACGCAGTTAGGGACTCGAACAAGGACCAACCAAGGACCAGTTAGGGACCAACCAAGGACCAGTTAGGGACCAGCCAAGGACCAGTTAGGGACCAACCAAGGACCAGTTAGGGACCAGCCATGGACCAGTTAGGGACCAACCAAGGAACAGCCAAGGACCAGTTAGGGACCGAACAAGGACCAACCAAGGACCAGTTAGGGACCGAACAAGGACCAACCAAGGACCAGTTAGGGACCAACCAAGGACCAGTTAGGGACCAGCCAAGGACCAGTTAGGGACCGAACAAGGACCAACCAAGGACCAGTTAGGGACCAACCAAGGACCAGTTAGGGACCAACCAAGGACCAGTTAGGGACCAACCAAGGACCAGTTAGCGACCAGCCAAGGACCAGTTAGCGACCAGCCAAGGACCAGTTAGGGACCGAACAAGGACCAGCCAAGGACCAGTTAGCGACCAGCCAAGGACCAGTTAGGGACCGAACAAGGACCAGCCAAGGACCAGTTAGGGACCGAACAAGGACCAGCCAAGGACCAGTTAGGGACCGAACAAGGACCAGCCAAGGACCAGTTAGGGACCAGCCAAGGACAAGCCAAGGACCAACCAAGGACCAGCTAATGACCAGTTAGGAACCAGTTAGGGACCAGTTAGGAACCAGTTAGGAATAGATGTAGAATAAAACCTAAACAAGTTCAGTTTCACTTCATCAGAACAGAAACTTAGGGACATGGATATTTGCTGAGTGTTTAACATTCGAACATCACGGCATCATCATCCGACGGTCTGTCAACACATGGACAAGATATTTTTACCTAATTTGAGACATTCAATAAAGTCCCAGACAGTTTGAAACGAGGACATACTTTATTTCTGTCCTGCTTAGTTTCACAAATTAAGATGATGCTTTTTGATTCGTTGAATTTGACATCCAGTAGTTGGCCGTATGCTGGACAGCTGATCTAAAACCACTCGGTCATCAGCATACATTTAATGATTAATAATGGAAGCGCCGACCATGCAGCCAGTTCTACAGGCGTCATTTATATCAAAATTAAACAACATAGGAGATAAAATGCTGCCTTGTCTGACTCCACTGCTGACACAAAGGAAGCAGACACACCTGCAGAGTCTGAGTCCCAATAGGAAGACATCTTACTATATATTTGGGCACACCAGTTTAGTACAATTTTTAAAATAGTTTTCTATGATAACAGGATCAAAAGCCTTGTTGGCATCTAAAAAACTGAAAGACGTAGAATGTTTGCTGTTATTATTCAGTAATTCTTTTAGGCCATTTATACACATCAGTGCCAAGTTTGGACCCAAACTTATGGCAAAAAAATTAGTTCAAAGACTTTAGACAATGTACTAGCTAGGGCTATAGGTCTATGGTTATCAGAGCTGCTAATTTTATTTTGTTTTAATCACATTCATCAAGGTTTGAGGAATAAAACCAGGAATAATAAAACCAATGAAACACAATGAGAGGGACTATGCTTGGTCTCAAACATTAGAGATGTTCAGCTGCAATAACATCCATTCCTGTAGATTTATTAACAGACAGATCTTTGATTAAGATAGATCTTGGGTGTTTTGATGGATTCTAGAGAACTAACCAATCTAGAAGGGTTAACCCCAAACACAGGTAAATAACTTTCCAAAAATCTACAATCACATTCACCCAGGAAGCCAAACCGACAGGATTTCCTATTATTAATGGTTTTAAGCTCTTTCCAGAAGGATTTTCTGCCAAGGAATCAGGCCTGATGTTAGCTCATCCTGTCTGATGAAGCGTAGCCCCGATACGTACGGTGGGAGGTGCAGAGTGATGGGGGTCAGTTTGTTTCAGTTACCTTCCCGTATGGCTGTGAAGGGTGTTCCCTCCTCCTCCTGCAGACGGATCACTTTCAGGGCCACCAGCTTCCCGTTCACTCTGATGACATCACAGCAAAAAAAGGAGCATCATCAGCGTCTCCATTAGGTCACAACAGGAGCAAAGACAGGAGACTTAAACCCAGGAAAAGCAATTTAGCTGCAGCGAAGTGAGACTTTGGTACAAGAGCAGGACTGCAGCTGACTGACCTGCAGAGCTAAACAAGCATCAATGGTGAGAAGATGCAGCTCAGCAGCTCTGTAACTTTTCTAAACGATTCATTAAGAAAATCTGGGAGATAGAAGAGAAGTAAAGGCCTTCTGGGCTAACTGGACCAAAGGCAACAGCTGGGATAAAACCAGGCCTGGCCACCATCATCAGTTTCATTTACTGTACTCAGTTCCAGGCGCGGCAGGAAAACTAATCAATGGCCGCATGCATGGGTTGAGGAAGCAGGCGAGCACTGAATGAAGCAGGGATTCATCCTGCTTGCTACTTACTTGCTCTTGCCTTTGTAAACGGTGGCGTATGAACCCTCCCCCAGCTTCTCCAGCTTCTCATAGGAGTCGGCCTTTCCAAACTTGGGGCTTGTGGGCTGAGAAAGGAAGAGAGAAAAAAATCAGATGTGAGGAAGAAGAAAAGACGAGAGAAGAAACGCCTCTGAGGAACATTTCAGATCAGAGAGACGGAGCTGAGAAGGTTTGCCCCGATTCATCAGGATGGGAAGAACTTCAATAAGCTAAAAAAACGCTCTGAGCCGGTACCACAGTAACACCCTGAGCTGGTACCACCAACCGCTCTGTGCCGGTACCACAGTACCACCAACCAATCTGAGCCGGTACCACGGTACCATAAACTGCCCTGAGCTGGTACCACGGTACCACCAACCACACTGAGATGGTACCATCAACTGCCCTGAGCTGGTACCACCAACCGCTCTGAGCTGGTACCACCAACCGCTCTGAGCTGGTACCACCAACCACCCTGAGCTGGTACCACCAACCGCTCTGAGCTGGTACCACCAACCACCCTGAGCTGGTACCACCAACCACCCTGAGCCGGTACCACCAACCACCCTGAGCCGGTACCACGGTACCATAAACTGCCCTGAGCTGGTACCACGGTACCTTCAACCACCCTGAGATGGTACCATCAACCGCCCTGAGCTGGTACCACGGTACCACCAACCACACTGAGACGGTACCACCAACCGCCCTGAGCCGGTACCACCAACCGCCCTGAGCCGGTACCACCAACCGCCCTGAGACGCTACCACCAACCGCCCTGAGACGCTACCACCAACCGCCCTGAGACGCTACCACCAACCGCCCTGAGACGCTACCACCAATCGCCCTGAGACGCTACCGCCGACCGCCCTGAGCCGGTACCGCCGACCGCCCTGAGCCGCTACCGCCGACCGCCCTGAGACGCTACCGCCGACCGCCCTGAGCCGGTACCGCCGACTGCCCTGAGCCGCTACCGCCGACCGCCCTGAGACGCTACCGCCGACCGCCCTGAGACACTACCGCCGACCGCCCTGAGACACTACCACCAACCGCCCTGAGACGATAACACCAACCGCCCTGAGACGGTACCACCAACCACACTGAGATGGTACCATCAACTGCCCTGAGCTGGTACCACCAACCACCCTGAGCTGGTACCACCAACCGCTCTGAGCTGGTACCACCAACCGCTCTGAGCTGGTACCACCAACCACCCTGAGCTGGTACCACCAACCACCCTGAGCTGGTACCACCAACCACCCTGAGCTGGTACCACCAACCACCCTGAGCCGGTACCATGGTACCATAAACTGCCCTGAGCTGGTACCACGGTACCTTCAACCACCCTGAGCTGGTACCACCAACCACCCTGAGCTGGTACCACCAACCGCTCTGAGCTGGTACCACCAACCACCCTGAGCTGGTACCACCAACCGCTCTGAGCTGGTACCACCAACCGCTCTGAGCTGGTACCACCAACCACCCTGAGCTGGTACCACCAACCACCCTGAGACGGTACCACGGTACCATAAACTGCCCTGAGCTGGTACCACGGTACCTTCAACCACCCTGAGATGGTACCATCAACCGCCCTGAGCTGGTACCACGGTACCACCAACCACACTGAGACGGTACCACCAACCGCCCTGAGACGCTACAAACCAACCGCCCTGAGCCGGTACCACCAACCGCCCTGAGACGGTACCACCAACCGCCCTGAGACGGTACCACCAACCGCCCTGAGCCGGTACCACCAACCGCCCTGAGACGCTACCACCAACCGCCCTGAGACGGTACCACCAACCGCCCTAAGCCGGTACCACCAACCGCCCTGAGACGCTACCACCGACCGCCCTGAGCCGGTAACACCGACCGCCGTGAGCCGCTACCGCCGACCGCCCTGAGACGCTACCGCCGACCGCCCTGAGACACTACCACCAACCGCCCTGAGACGGTAACACCAACCGCCCTGAGACGGTACCACCAACCACACTGAGATGGTACCACCAACCACCCTGAGCTGGTACCACCAACCACCCTGAGCTGGTACCACCAACCACCCTGAGCCGGTACCACGGTACCATAAACTGCCCTGAGCTGGTACCACGGTACCTTCAACCACCCTGAGATGGTACAATCAACCACCCTGAGCTGGTACCACGGTACTACCAACCGCCCTAAGACGGTACCACCAACCGCCCTGAGACGCTACCACCAACCACCCTGAGGCCCTACCACCAGCCGCCCTGAGACCGCCCTGAGACGCTACCACCAACCGCCCTGAGACGCTGCCACCAACCGCCCTGAGACCCTACCACCAGCCGCCCTGAGACCGCCCTGAGACCCTACCACCAACCGCCCTGAGCCGGTACCACCAACCCTCCTGAGCCCGTACCACCAACCCTCCTGAGACGGTACCACCAACCCTCCTGAGCCGGTACCACCAACCGCCCTGAGACGGTAACACCAACCGCCCTGAGACCCTACCACCAGCCGCCCTGAGACCGCCCTGAGACCCTACAACCAACCGCCCTGAGCCGGTACCACCAACCCTCCTGAGCCCGTACCACCAACCCTCCTGAGACGGTACCACCAACCCTCCTGAGCCGGTACCACCAACGCTCCTGAGCCGGTACCACCAACCGCCCTGAGACGGTAACACCAACCGCCCTGAGACGCTACCACCAACCGCCCTGAGACGGTAACACCAACCGCCCTGAGACGCTACCACCAACCGCCCTGAGCCGGTACCACCAACCGCCCTGAGCCGCTACCACCAACCGCCCTGAGACGCTACCACCAACCGCCCTGAGACGCTACCACCAACCGCCCTGAGCCGCTATCACCAACCGCCCTGAGCCGGTACCACCAACCCTCCTGAGACGGTACCACCAACCCTCCTGAGCCGGTACCACCAACCGCCCTGAGCCGGTACCACCAACCCTCCTGAGCCGGTACCACCAACCGCCCTGAGACGGTACCACCAACCGCCCTGAGACGCTACCACCAACCGCCCTGAGCCGGTACCACCAACCCTCCTGAGACGGTACCACCAACCCTCCTGAGCTGGTACCACCAACCGCCCTGAGCCGGTACCACCAACCGCCCTGAGCCGGTACCACCAACCCTCCTGAGCCGGTACCACCAACCGCCCTGAGACGGTGACACCAACCGCCCTGAGACGCTACCACCAACCGCCCTGAGACCCTTCCACCAACCGCCCTGAGACCCTACCACCAACCGCCCTGAGACCCTACCACCAACCGCCCTGAGACCCTACCACCAACCGCCCTGAGCCGGTACCACCAACCGCCCTGAGCCGGTACCACCAACCGCCCTGAGACGGTACCACCAACCCTCCTGAGCCGGTACCACCAACCGCCCTGAGCCGGTACCACCAACCGCCCTGAGCCGGTACCACCAACCCTCCTGAGCCGGTACCACCAACCCTCCTGAGCCGGTACCACCAACCGCCCTGAGCCGGTACCACCAACCCTCCTGAGCCGGTACCACCAACCGCCCTGAGACGCAATCACCAACCGCCCTGAGACCGTACCACCAACCACCCTGAGCCGCTACCACCAACCGCCCTGAGCCGCTACCACCAACCGCCCTGAGACGGTACCACCAACCGCCCTGAGACGGTACCACCAACCGCCCTGAGACGGTACCACCAATCGCCCTGAGACGGTACCACCAACCCTCCTGAGCTGGTACCACCAACCCTCCTGAGCTGGTACCACCAACCGCCCTGAGCCGGTACCACCAACCCTCCTGAGCTGGTACCACTAACCGCCCTGAGCTGGCCATCCATTCTCTCTACCCAAACAGGAACCATATTATTCTGCCCAAAATTTACGAAATGTGTTTGAGTCTGTAATCATTATTAGTATATTTTTTTAAAACATCATTCCAAATATGATGCATGTTTTCCTCTAATACCAAGAAGGATCTTCATTGGCACATCATCATCATCATCATCATCATCACCACCATAAGCTCTGTTTAATTCTGAGCAGGTTTCTCCATGGTGCTCTGATGGTGTTGACCTCCCTCCCATCACCATAATCATCAGCTGCTTTCACAGCTTCTCTTTGAGTTTATTTCCATTAATATGAGGCCATAAAGCTGCTTCTACATTCACGCCTCTACGGGATCAGCAGGATGCTTCACACAGGGGTTGGTCAGCGCCGGGCCGCATGGCCTTCATCCTGCCATCTAAGCCCCGCCCAGCTCTAATGAGCTCAGCTTTTCTCAGAGCTTTTCTAAACAAATTAGACTTCCTCCTGGGATCAGGCAGGAAGTGAAGGATGTTCCTCTCTTGGTCTTCCTCCCATACAGACCCGGCCACATTCAGAGATTTAGAACTGCGCCAAAAGCCAGCATGAAAAAATATCACGTTTTAGTCCAAACATTAAATATTATATCAGAAAAGCACAAATATATTAAATATGATGGATGTTCAGATCCAATACAGATATTAGAACCTGACTGGTGCCAGAACCGGACCGATATCTGAACCTGTCCGATACCAGAAATAAAGATCTGAAATCTGGGCAGCATGTTCCCTCAGCATCCAACCAGAAAGCCTGTGGCTGGCGAGCCATCAGAGTATAAACCAGTCCACCATGTCTGAGAAGCCATGTCTGCTCCTCCCTCAGAACGTCACCATGAAGGTGAACGACCCAAACCCGGCTGCAGCTCTGGTTCCGTACCACCAGGTTCCATGTCTGCTCCTCCCTCAGAACATCACCATGAAGGTTTGTTCATCTAAGATGCCGACAGATGATCCTCCATGTCCTACAGGAGACGCTGTCCATCAGAAGGAAACCTGAACGACCCAAACCCGGCCGCAGCTCTGGTTCCGTACCACCAGGCTCCATGTCTGGTTCTACACCCGATAGAATCCCAGACTGGACCAAAGTCCTGGTTTGGTCCAGAACTGGACCCACATCTGGTGGTTCTGAAAGCAGGACTTACAGAACTGGGGCTGGAGTGGCGGCGCAGCTTGGGAGACTCTTTTCCAGATGACGAGCTCTTGGCGTTGATGCAGGCATTGTTCTCTGAATGGACCCTCTTCACCTGGCTGGCGGGTTTCTCGAACGGGTCGAAGCCACTCTGCGTGCGCTGAACTCTGACCTTTTTGTCCTCAGGGATGGTGTCCAGGGGTTTGATGACCGAGTCTGTTCCCTGGCAGCCGCGTGTGGACATCTTTGTGACGCATATCTGCCAAAGAGACAGAGAGCAGGATCAGAGTCAGGAACACAGAAATAGAGGGAAACCAGAGCGGACTGGACCGGACCAGGCTGTACCGGACCAGGCTGGACCGGACCAGGCTGGACAGGCTTCACCTGTGTGCCACAGGGTGTGGGTCTGTCGCTCCAGACAGAACCGCCATCACACGGAACCGCCATCACAGTCTCTAACAGAGCATCTTACCAGAGGCTGCTGCGCGGTGGACTCCGTGAGACGGACATAAAGGACTCGGGCAGCATGACATGTTTTTGCCACGGCTCCCTTCAGATTAAATATTTAAGCCGGGCTCCCGGCAGCAACTTCTAATTACTCTGACACACAGCAGGAGTCATCTTGCAGCTCATTGCTTTGTTGACTAACAGCCAGGCTTTCCCACGGCAACCCTTCCCTCACCTAAACGAAGCGATCAGGACATCAGCCGGACCCGATGACACTGCAGACCCGTTCTGGGTCCAGGTCCCTGAAACCAACTGAAGGAAAAGCTGAAGCTGACAGACATGCAGCTTGAGTCCAGCTCCGTTCATGTTTTAGTCATAGACCCAAAACGCCACCAACAAAGGAGCCTCTTTCCTCCAGCTAAATGCAGCTGCTAACAAAGTGTTACTCAGCATGTAACCAGCAACCAACCAAAGACAATGGACCCAGTTCAGTCCACCCCCTGTGTGTGTGTGTGTTGGGGGGGGGGGGGGGGGGGGGGGGTATAGTGATATAGATAGTTTCACGAGCCTGGCGAGGACTGCCACCATTTGCTTAGCAATACTCTCAGGAGATGTAAGGTTTCAGTTACAATCATTTAGGAATACCAAGAAAACCTTCTAAAACATCAGGGTAGAAATGACTAAAGATTTGCTCTAATGACTCGGGGACGGCCAGGTCTAGGAAGAGTTCTGCTCGTCCCAAACTGCTTCCATTGGAGGATGATGGAGCCACTGAGGAACCTGTTTAGGAACCTTGGCCTGATGTGAGCCTGGCCTCAGTCTCTGAGCTCCTTTCCTTCCCCCTCATGGTTCTGCTTTGCTCTGACAGCTCTTCTATAGACAGCTGTGCTCCTTTCCTCATCAGGTTCATTAAACACAGCTGGACCATCTGAAGGAGGATCAGAGGAACCGGACAGCATGAGAGTTAAATATGAGAGTCACAGCAAAGGGTCTGAAAACTTATGACCAGGTGATATTTCACTTTTTCTTTGAATGGATTTGCAAACATTTCTACATTTCTGTTTATTTCTGCCAGGATGGGGAGCTGAGTGAACATTAATAAGAAGTTAAATAAACTTTATTGATTTTAGCAAATAGCTGCAAAGAAACAAAGAGTGAGAAATTTAAAGGGGTCCAAATACTTTCCAATCCACTGTGTGTATATATATATATATATATATATATATATATATATATATATGCCTTTGGAGCATGACCTAAAGAAAGAATCCAATGTGCTAAAGTTGGTTAGCTTTCAGGCCCCAACAGTCTGCAAGTGAAACAGCCACTCAATCTATTCGTCTCTCTGGCGCTTTGACGTCTGACGCTCCTCCACCAGAGCCTAGAACTCGATCAGGCAGATGTCACTGATAGGAGCAAGCTTAGAAGTCGTGCTGGTGAGTCGGGTTTCCTAGAGAGCGTCCTCTTAGGTGTCCTTCCCTCGCTGAGTAAAAGTTGTTTGAAACGATCCGTTTCCTGCCTGTTGCTGAGATTCGTAGTAAACGCCTCAAACGTGGCGTCGCAGTGACAGAATCAGCAGCGTCACAACCCTGACCCCCTCACAGACCTTCAGCCTGGCTGCCTGCTCACAGTCAGCCATCCAGGTCAGAGAGCAACGGCTGCAGGAATCTACAACCATCATCTGCATCTCCACCTGCATGGATTCTTCCTGAGGAGGGACCTGCTGGCGACTCAGAGGAGCAGCCAGATGCAGGAGGGATGGGTGGGGGGTAGGGCCAGCGCCCCACAAAGATGACCCAGCAGCAACTGCACTGTTTTCTCATTTGTAATTAATGTTGGCGCGGCTGCAGCGACCCGCCGCCGCTCAGGGATCAGTTCGATTCATCTCGGCTCATAGCTGTCATCCAGTAATGGAGAATGTGGGCAGAAACACAGCAGGAAGTCCGGGCTAATTCAACTATTAGCATGAATGATGACCACCGCCATGGAGGCCATAAAACACCAATCAGCCATAAAGCCTGCAGCCGCGTTACAAGCAGCAGCTGTAGGAGGTGGTTTCCATCACACTGAGGTACCTGCTGCCGAGGCTGAAGCTCCTCCTCCTCCTCCTCACGTCGGCCTCTTCCTCAGAGTCTCAGTAGCAGAACAGCCCTGCATGCATGAGGCTGCATATGACGGCGCCTTAGGAGGCCCATAAGACGGCGAGGGCGGGGCTGAAGGTGAGTAACAATCAGAGTTTATCTCCAATCATGTGAAAGTTCAGAGCTAGCATCAGGTCCCAGCAGCTGCTCTACATTCAGCCACCTTCACCATCAAATAAGCTGCAGAGCAGAAATCAGCCATTAGCACCGACCGTTCTGCAGCTCCCTCTGCCTCTGCTCAGGCCGCCACGGATCATTGCACCAGCAGAACAACATTAAACACGTTTCAACACTTGATTTCTCACTCAAGCCCTTTAACAAAGGTCTGCTGCCTTGCAGGAAGGAAGAGCATAGATCCATGTATGCTAGACTGGAAAGGAGCCAGAGATGGGAGCTGATGGAGAATGATCTAAACTAGTGGCTACTTTGATGGAAGAAACGGATCTCTGGCAGAACTCCACAGACCAACTGAGAGGTTCTGGAAGCATTCGAGAGAACGGCGTGCTGGCTTCCGCACGCCATCAGCAGTCATGCAGCATGACTAATTACCCATCGCTGTCCGCTTCCTGCGGTCTGCCTCCTGCGGTCTGCCTCCTGCTGTCCGCTTCCTGCGGTCTGCCTCCTGCTGTCCGCTTCCTGCTGTCCACTTCCTGCGGTCTGCCTCCTGCTGTCCGCTTCCTGCTGTCCGCTTCCTGCTGTCCACTTCCTGCGGTCCGCCTCCTGCGGTCCGCCTCCTGCCGTCTGCCTCCTGCGGTCTGCTTCTTGCTGTCCGCTTCCTGCTGTCCGCTTCCTGCTGTCCGCTTCCTGCGGTCTGCTTCCTGCTGTCCGCTTCCTGCGGTCTGCCTCCTGCTGTCCGCTTCCTGCTTTCTGCTTCCTGCTGTCCGCTTCCTGCGGTCCGCTTCCTGTGGTCTGCTTCCTGCTGTCCGCTTCCTGCGGTCTGCCTCCTGCGCTCCGCTTCCTACGCTCCTCTTCCTCCGGTCTGCGTTCTGCAGTCCGCTTCCTGCAGTCCGCTTCCTGCTGTCCGCTTTTTGCGGTCCACTTCCTTCTGTCCGCTTCCTGCGGTCTGCTTCTTGCTGTCCGCTTCCTGTGGTCTGCTTCCTGCTGTCCGCTTCCTGCGGTCTGCCTCCTGCGCTCCGCTTCCTACGCTCCTCTTCCTCCGGTCTGCGTTCTGCAGTCCGCTTCCTGCTGTCCGCTTCCTGCGGTCCACTTCCTGTGGTCTGCCTCCTGCTGTCCGCTTCCTGCGGTCCGCATCATTGTTTTTCTGAAACAGACTAATTTGAAAGCAGCCAGAAAGCACCTCCTTCCAGCAGGAAGACCTCAGGTCTGTTAATGTTGAATGTTTTGGTAGGTGCAGTCATCGCGGTTTGATGGGGAAGGAAAACGCAGCTGTAGCGGTCATTAGACATCCAGTCCTGCGGATAACTGGAAAAGGTTTAAACATTTGGAGAACTTGGTGGAAAAAGATCGTCTTCTTGGCAGAAAGGATTCTTTCGGTCTTCCAGGTTTTTTTCCCTCCTCAGTTGCTTCTCCAGGACGTTGCTCCATGCTCTGCAGCCTCATCTTCTGGTCTCTGTGGATGTCAATGAACTGGGTCTGTCTTTTATTCTGAAGGATTCCTTCTGATTCCAGTGTTTCCAATCTGGCTTCAGTCCCGCCGTCCCGTCTCCTTCAGCTCCGCCGTCAGACCCACTGTGACCTTCCTCTCTGAGCATCTACCGTCTGGCAGAAGGAAACCAGATCCATTAATCCCAGGAATACATTTTCCTTGTTGCTGCAGAGACTTTTCATCATTTCTAACAAATCCTCCTCATTTTATCAGGTCAGAAATGATGAAGCTGAACTGGAACTGAAAACATCTGCAGATCGGAGCATTACCACGGCAACCTAGAGGGAGGAAGGAGAAGGAGGGATGCTGCTGATGGGCTGGGTCAGAACAACCCTCCATTGCTCCACCGTCCGCATCCCTTCATCCTCTACTGGGCAGGAGGTCACGGGGAGACAGAGACACGCCCCCACAGTCCGGAGGGCAACCTACAGTGAATCCACCAGATTAACACGCATGTTTGGACTGGGAAGAAACCAGTTGGTTCAGAGAAAAGCCACCATGGATCATCACACAGCAGATCATGTAAGGCGGCTTGTGAAGACTGCTGCCAGGTCCAGTAAACATTTCCTGGGTTTCCACTAGTGTTGCACCGATACTGATACCAGTACCGGGCGGGACCCCGATCCAGCATTAAGATGGTGGTATCGGTGAGGCATTCCTGACGGGCTTCCCAGCACCCAATTAACATCAGTCTATTAATTTGGATCCAAAAACAGAAACTCGGACATCAGTGACTGGTTTGGCCAGTTTCCCAGCAGCTCCGGCTTCAGCAGGCAATCACAGACTGGTCATGATGGGACTTACGGGCGACAGTGGCGTTGGATGTAGGAGTTTGCCCTGAAATCGAAGGGTTGACGGTTCAAGCCCTGACTCCGACTTTCAGTGTCGTTGTGTCCTTGGGCAAGACACTTCACCTGCATTGTCTACTGATGGTGGTCAGAGGGCCCGGTGGCGCCAGTGTACGGCAGCCCCGCTTCTGTCAGTGAGCCCCAGGGCAGCTGTCCACCATCAGTGTGTGAGTGAATGAATGTAGTGTAAAGCGCTTCGGTCAAGTCTCCTGACTTGAATAAAGGCGCTATACAAGTACATGCCATTTACCATTTAACCCTCTGCTCCATCACCACATCACTCCACGAGGCTCTGAAGGCAGGACAGCAACAGTCGCAGGCGACCGCCGCCTCAAAGATTCACGTCAGTCAGTTCAAACCACTGAACCAGGAAAGCTGTGGGAGCAGAACACGATGCAACACCCTGAGAGGTCCTCACTGGTCTGACTGGTTTCTGTGTTCGGACCAACAGCAGACCTTTGGAAATGGAGCTGTTCAGACCCAAGCGGCTGAAAATGTTTTAGCTTTGGTCTAAAAAAATGACCTTCAATCACCTTCACTAGTAACGGCACGACGGATCGTTAACAGGAAGCTGTGATGCAACCAGACGCCTCTCCAGTCTGTAAAACCACAGGAGGACATGGAGACCTACTGCAGATCCTACCACCAGATAGCAGCATGGAGCAGCCTTCAACTCAGAATATCATTCCTCATGGGAACAACAGTCCACCTGAGTCTAAGTGGTTCCGGGGTTCAGGTCTAATTGACCATTCATGGGGAACTCATCAGCACAAGCACCACTTCTGCAAACACCCTTAGTGGAAAACCACTGGGTAGGAATCAGACCAAAGCCCAATGATTGAAAGCAGCGCTCATGCTGTTATCTGCCATGCAGTCAGAGCTGCATTCAATCAGTGGCTTCTTTCTGAAGCTAATCTGCTGTCTGAAGCTGATTGTTGATCACTGTTCCAACTGAATGATTGTAGTTGAGTCAAACATCATCTTTTGATCAGTCTGATCACAGGAACAGTCTGATCACAGTAACAGTCTGTACACAGTCTGATCACAGTAACAGCCTGATCACAGTAACAGCCTGATCACTGTCTGATCACAGTCTGATCACAGTCTAATCACAGTAACAGTCTGATCACAGTAACAGTCTGATCACAGTCTGATCACAGTAACAGTCTGATCACAGTCTGATCACAGTAACAGCCTGATCACAGTCTGATCACAGCCTGATCAAAGTAACAATCTGATCACAGTAACAGTCTGATCACAGTCTGACAACAGCAACAGTCTGATCACAGTAACAGTCTGATCACAGTAACAGTCTGACAACAGCAACAGTCTGATCACAGTAACAGTCTGATCACAGTCTGATCACAGTAACAGTCTGATCACAGTAACAGCCTGATCACAGCCTGACAACAGCAACAGTCTGATCACAGTAACAGTCTGGTCACAGTAACAGTCTGATCACAGTAACAGTCTGATCACAGTCTGATCACAGTAACAGTCTGACCACAGTCTGATCACAGTAACAGTCTGATCACAGTAACAGTCTGACCACAGTAACAGTCTGATCACAGTAACAATCTGATCACAGTAACAGTCTGATCACAGTGTGATCACAGTAACAGTCTGATCATAGTGTGATCACAGTAACAGTCTGATCACAGTGTGATCACAGTAACAGTCTGATCAAAGTCTGATCAAAGTCTGATCACAGTAACAGTCTGATCACAGTAACAGTCTAATCAGAGTCTGATCACAGTAACAGCCTGATCACAGTCTGATCACAGTAACAGTCTGATCACAGTAACAGCCTGATCACAGTAACATCCTGATCACAGCCTGACAACAGCAACAGTCTGATCACAGTAACAGTCTGATCACAGTCTGATCACAGTAACAGTCTGACCACAGTAACAGTCTGATCACAGTAACAATCTGATCACAGTATCAGTCTGATCACAGTAACAGTCTGACCACAGTAACAGTCTGATCACAGTAACAATCTGATCACAGTAACAGTCTGATCACAGTAACAGTCTGATCACAGTCTGATCACAGTAACAGTCTAACCACAGTAACAGTCTGATCACAGTAACAGTCTGATCACAGTAACAATCTGATCACAGTAACAATCTGATCACAGTAACAGACTGATCACAGTAACAGTCTGATCACAGTAACAGTCTGACCACAGTAACAGTCTGATCACAGTAACAATCTGATCACAGTAACAGTCTGACCACAGTAACAGTCTGATCACAGTAACAATCTGATCACAGTAACAGTCTGATCACAGTAACAATCTGATCACAGTAACAATCTGATCACAGTAACAGTCTGACCACAGTGTGATCACAGTAACAGTCTGATCACAGTGTGATCACAGTAACAGTCTGATCACAGTGTGATCACAGTAACAGTCTGATCACAGTGTGATCACAGTAACAGTCTGATCAAAGTCTGATCACAGTCTGATCACAGTAACAGTCTAATCAGAGTCTGATCACAGTAACAGCCTGATCACAGTCTGATCACAGTAACAGTCTAATCACAGTAACAGTCTGATCACAGTAACAGCCTGATCACAGTAACAGCCTGATCACAGTAACAGCCTGATCACAGCCTGACAACAGCAACAGTCTGATCACAGTAACAGTCTGATCACAGTAACAGTCTGACCACAGTAACAGTCTGACCACAGTAACAGTCTGATCACAGTAACAATCTGATCACAGTAACAATCTGATCACAGTAACAGTCTGATCACAGTGTGATCACAGTAACAGTCTGATCAAAGTCTGATCACAGTCTGATCACAGTAACAGTCTGATCACAGTAACAGTCTAATCAGAGTCTGATCACAGTAACAGCCTGATCACAGTCTGATCACAGTCTGACCACAGTAACAGTCTGATCACAGTAACAATCTGATCACAGTAACAGTCTGACCACAGTAACAGTCTGATCACAGTAACAATCTGATCACAGTAACAGTCTGATCACAGTAACAATCTGATCACAGTAACAATCTGATCACAGTAACAGTCTGACCACAGTGTGATCACAGTAACAGTCTGATCACAGTGTGATCACAGTAACAGTCTGATCACAGTGTGATCACAGTAACAGTCTGATCACAGTGTGATCACAGTAACAGTCTGATCAAAGTCTGATCACAGTCTGATCACAGTAACAGTCTAATCAGAGTCTGATCACAGTAACAGCCTGATCACAGTCTGATCACAGTAACAGTCTAATCACAGTAACAGTCTGATCACAGTAACAGCCTGATCACAGTAACAGCCTGATCACAGTAACAGCCTGATCACAGCCTGACAACAGCAACAGTCTGATCACAGTAACAGTCTGATCACAGTAACAGTCTGACCACAGTAACAGTCTGACCACAGTAACAGTCTGATCACAGTAACAATCTGATCACAGTAACAATCTGATCACAGTAACAGTCTGATCACAGTGTGATCACAGTAACAGTCTGATCAAAGTCTGATCACAGTCTGATCACAGTAACAGTCTGATCACAGTAACAGTCTAATCAGAGTCTGATCACAGTAACAGCCTGATCACAGTCTGATCACAGTCTGATCACAGTAACAGTCTGATCACAGTAACAGTCTGATCACAGTAACAGTCTAATCAGAGTATGATCAGAGTCTGATCACAGTAACAGCCTGATCACAGTCTGATCACAGTAACAGTCTGATCACAGTCTGATCACAGTAACAGTCTGATCACAGTCTGATCACAGTCTGATCACAGTAACAGTCTGATCACAGTCTGATCACAGTCTGATCACAGTAACAGTCTGATCACAGTAACACTCTGATCACAGTCTGATCACAGTAACAGTCTGATCACAGTAACAGTCTGATCACAGTCTGATCACAGTAACAGCCTGATCACAGTCTGATCACAGCACCAGCCTGATCACAGTCTGATCACAGTAACAGTCTGATCACAGTCTGATCATAGTAACAGTCTGATCACAGTAACAGTCTGATCACAGTCTGATCACAGTAACAGTCTGATCACAGTCTGATCACAGTAACGGTCTGATCACAGTCTTATCACAGTAACAGTCTGATCACAGTAACAGTCTGATCACAGTAACACTCTGATCACAATCTGATCACAGTAACAGTCTGATCACAGTCTGATCACAGTAACAGTCTGATCACAGTCTGATCACAGTAACAGTCTGATCACAGCAACAGTCTGATCACAGCATCACCTGCCCCCAGTTATTTAAATATGTTAAGAGGGAAAGTAAGTGTTAAAACTTCCTCTGTCTAGTCGGTTGATCAAGAATATTATTATTATTATTGTAGTTTTAAATCAGTAAAGCTAACTAATCTGGTAGGCTAACTAATCAGCTAGGCTAACTAATCTGGAAGGCTAACTAATCTGGTAGGCTAACTAATCTGGAAGGCTAACTAATCAGCTAGGCTAACTAATCTGGTAGGCTAACTAATAAGGAAGGCTAACTAATCAGCTAGGCTAACTAATCTGGTAGGCTAACTAATCAGCTAGGCTAACTAATTTAGTAGGCTAACTAATCAGCTAGGCTAACTAATCTGCTAGGCTAACTAAGCTAACAGGAGCTAGTAGCACCCCAAAGCCGACCAGGGGATCGGGGATTTCTTGCAGCAGGTTTTCGTCTCTGGTGCCTGAAAGTCACTGAAAGTGAGAGTGTAATGTTCAACTTTAAGGCTTTAACGTTGTAGGTTAATATTATTTCCAAACGGTTTCTTCACAGTTCAAAGGAAAATGTTTGGATTAATCGACTGATGGAGCTCTTTCACTTTTCTGTGTAGAAATATTCCTTCTCTTTAGACCCGTGAGCCTAAGTTAGTGGAGTGAAATCACTGGGATGCGTGAATAAGTTCATATTCTTTATTTTTAAAGATTCTATGCTGACAGCCGCTGAGATCGCGAGCTGGACGCCGTCTGATGGCCAGTGGGGATCCTTCCATCGGCCAATCAACTGTCTACAGCTCCTACTGGAAATCAGTCTATCCTTATGTGGACAATGACTTTATTAAATAACATTTAGATATTGACAGCATAAAAACCTTTTCAGTCTGAGATTTACCACGCTTTCACAACAGAAGAAAATAACCATGAAAATTACTTTTTAGTGGCTTTTTAAATCATTCAAACTGTTAAAAAGTAACTCTGACCAAAAACAAGTTGATCAACAAAAAATAAAGGCCAAACTTCTTAAACTTAGAGATTTATTTCTAGCAGACCAGTGTTAAAGGAAGAACCACATGAATATGATCCGACTACCGCCACCTGCTGGACTGAAGGTGCAGTGGCATTTCTCTCAGGCTTTATGTCTCTGGGCTTCCAGAGTGATGGGAGAGCAACTGATAAAATTACCCAGAATTCTTGTTAACTGGGGCTTTCAGTAGAAGATGAGCTTTTGTTTCCTTCAAACAGTTTAAGTTGCTTCAGATGAGTTCAGGCGACGGATGAAGATGAATGTTTGATAAAAGTTGTAGAGTATGAGGTGGATTCCATTTACAGCATCTATGGACGTAGTGAGAGCTTTCAGCTTCACGGTCATGCCTGCTTTAATGGGACTGGGTCACTAAAATATTCTTCCGTAAGGGGGTTTGAGGAATGAAATGTAATCAGAGAATAAAGAGCCTCTACAGAGCCGCAGCGTTTGGTATGTTTACACGTCCTAGTTGGTGCTTATAACAGACTGAAGTCATCTCCCTGAAGAATGCGTAGAGAAAACCCAGCTGGACTTCACCCATCTGCTCAGAAGCATGGCTGGTTCTGAAGAGCAGAACTGAGGATGTGAACAGGGAGCGATGCATCCTGGACTACAGTGTAAGGGCTGCTTGTGTCGCAGTCAACGCAGATAAGCCCCACCCCCTAAAGCCTTCAGATTAACTCCTAACCCCTCAGATTAACCCCTAAACCCCTCAGATTAACTCCTAAACCCCTCAGATTAAGTCCTAACCCACTCAGATTAGCCCCTAAACCCCTCAGATTAACCACTAAACCCCTCAGATTAACTCCTAAACCCCTCAGATGAACCCCTAAACCCCTCAGATTAACTCCTAACCCCCTCAGAGTAACCTCTAAACCCCTCAGATTAACTCATAACCCCTCAGATTAACTCCTAACCCCTCAGATTAACTCCTAACCCCTCAGATTAACTTCTAACCCCTCAGATTAACTCCTAAACCCCTCAGATTAACTCCTAAACCCCTCAGAGTAACCTCTAAACCCCTCAGATTAACTCCTAACCCCTCAGATTAACTCCTCACCCCTCAGATTAACCCCTAAACCCCTCAGATTAACTCCTTACCCCTCAGATTAACCCCTAAACCCCTCAAATTAACTCCTTACCACTCAGATTAACTCCTTACCCCTCAGATTAACCCCTAAACCCCTCAGATTAACTCCTTACCCCTCAGATTAACCCCTAAACCCCTCAGATTAACTCCTTACCCCTCAGATTAACTCCTTACCCCTCAGATTAACCCCTAAACCCCTCAGATTAAGTCCTAACCCCCTCAGATTAGCCCCTAAACCCCTCAGATTAACCACTAAACCCCTCAGATTAACTCCTAACCCCTCAGATTAACTTCTAAATCCCAGATTAACTCCTAACCCCTCAGATTAAATCCTAAACCCCTCAGATGAACCCCTAAACCCCTCAGATTAACTCCTAACCCCCTCAGAGTAACCTCTAAACCCCTCAGATTAACTCCTAACCCCTCAGATTAACTCCTCACCCCTCAGATTAACCCCTAAACCCCTCAGATTAACTCCTTACCCCGCAGATTAACCCCTAAACCCCTCAGATTAACTCCTTACCCCTCAGATTAACCTCTAAACCCATCAGATTAACTCCCAAACCCCTCAGATTAACTCCTAAAACCCTCAGATTAACCCCTAAACCCCTCAGATTAACTCCTAAAACCCTCAGATTAACTCCTAACCCCCTCAGATTAACCCCTAAACCCCTCAGATTAACCCGTAACCCCTCAGATTAACTCCTAAAACCCTCAGATTAACTTCTAAATCCCAGATTAACCCCTAAACCCCTCAGATTAACCCCTAAACCCCTCAGATTAAGTCCTAACCCCCTCAGATTAGCCCCTAAACCCCTCAGATTAACTCCTACCCCCTCAAATTAACTTCTAAATCCCAGATTAACTCCTAACCCCTCAGATTAACTCCTAAACCCCTCAGATGAACCCCTAAACCCCTCAGATTAACTCCTAACCCCTCAGATTAACCTCTAAACCCATCAGATTAACTCCCAAACCCCTCAGATTAACTCCTAAAACCCTCAGATTAACCCCTAAACCCCTCAGATTAACTCCTAAAACCCTCAGATTAACTCCTAACCCCCTCAGATTAATCCCTAAACCCCTCAAATTAACCCGTAACCCCTCAGATTAACTCCTAAAACCCTCAGATTAACTTCTAAATCCCAGATTAACCCCTAAACCCCTCAGATTAACCCCTAAACCCCTCAGATTAAGTCCTAACCCCCTCAGATTAGCCCCTAAACCCCTCAGATTAACTCCTACCCCCTCAAATTAACTTCTAAATCCCAGATTAACTCCTAACCCCTCAGATTAACTCCTAAACCCCTCAGATGAACCCCTAAACCCCTCAGATTAACTCCTAACCCCCTCAGAGTAACCTCTAAACCCCTCAGATTAACTCCTAACCCCTCAGATTAACTCCTCACCCCTCAGATTAACCCCTAAACCCCTCAGATTAACTCTTTACCCCTCAGATTAACCCCTAAACCCCTCAGATTAACTCCTTACCCCTCAGATTAACTCCTTACCCCTCAGATTAACTCCTTACCCCTCAGATTAACCCCTAAACCCATCAGATTAACTCCCAAACCCCTCAGATTAACTCCTAAAACCCTCAGATTAACCCCTAAACCCCTCAGATTAACTCCTAAAACCCTCAGATTAACTTCTAAATCCCAGATTAACCCCTAAACCCCTCAGATTAACCCGTAACCCCTCAGATTAACTCCTAAAACCCTCAGATTAACTTCCAAATCCCAGATTAACCCCTAAACCCATCAGATTAACTCCTTACCCCTCAGATTAACCCCTAAACCCCTCAGATTAACTCCTTACCCCTCAGATTAACTCCTTACCCCTCAGATTAACCCCTAAACCCCTCAGATTAACTCCTTACCCCTCAGATTAACCCCTAAACCCCTCAGATTAACCCCTAAACCCCTCACATTAAGTCCTAAACCCATCAGATTAACTCCTAAACCCCTCAGATTAACCCCTAAACCCCTCAGATTAACCCGTAACCCCTCAGATTAACTCTTTACCCCTCAGATTAACCCCTAAACCCCTCAGATTAACTCCTTACCCCTCAGATTAACCCCTAAACCCCTCAGATTAACTCCTTACCCCTCAGGTTAACTCCTTACCCCTCAGATTAACCCCTAAACCCCTCAGATTAACTCCTTACCCCTCAGATTAACCCCTAAACCCCTCAGATTAACCCCTAAACCCCTCACATTAAGTCCTAACCCCCTCAGATTAGCCCCTAAACCCCTCAGATTAGCCCCTAAACCCCTCAGATTAACTCCTAACCCCTCAGATTAACTTCTAAATCCCAGATTAACTCCTAACCCCTCAGATTAACTCCTAAACCCCTCAGATTAACCCCTAAACCCCTCAGATTAACTCCTACACCCCTCAGATTAAGTCCTAACCCCCTCAGATTAGCCCCTAAACCCCTCAGATTAACCACTAAACCCCTCAGATTAACTCCTAACCCCTCAGATTAACTTCTAAATCCCAGATTAACTCCTAACCCCTCAGATTAACTCCTAAACCCCTCAGATGAACCCCTAAACCCCTCAGATTAACTCCTAACCCCCTCAGAGTAACCCCTAAACCCCTCAGATTAACTCCTTACCCCTCAGATTAACCCCTAAACCCCTCAGATTAACTCATAACCCCTCAGATTAGCCCCTAAACCCCTCAGAGTAACCCCTAAACCCCTCAGATTAACTCCTTACCCCCAGATTAGCCCCTAAACCCCTCAGATTAACCACTAAACCCCTCAGATTAACTCCTAACCACTCAGATTAACTTCTAAATCCCAGATTAACTCCTAACCCCTCAGATTAACTCCTAACCCCCTCAGAGTAACCCCTAAACCCCTCAGATTAACTCCTTACCCCTCAAATTAACCCCTAAACCCCTCAGATTAACTCCTTACCCCCAGATTAGCCCCTAAACCCCTCAGATTAACAACTAAACCCCTCAGATTAATTCCTAACCACTCAGATTAACTTCTAAATCCCGGATTAACTCCTAACCCCTCAGATTAACTCCTAACCCCCTCAGAGTAACCCCTAAACCCCTCAGATTAACTCCTTACCCCTCAAATTAACCCCTAAACCCCTCAGATTAACCCTCAAACTGTGTCACAGATACAGCCTGACAACAGTCTGGCTGTTGTCAGTCCCCCCCCCCCCCCCCCCCCAGCTGGGGGCCAGGGGTCCGCCTCATCAGGGCTTCCCGTCTATCAACCTCATTCCACAGCCGGAGCGTAGAGCTCGTCCTGTGAGCGCAAAGGAGGATGTTGTCAGAGCTGCCGTTGTTCCAGGCTAGATCTACAGACATAGATTCTCTCTTAGCTTCTCAGCTGCTCCATCCACCATCAGACACCGAGCATCATGCATGCAGGAACCGCGGCTCTGCTCCTCTAAACCCCGCCTGACATGTTGGATCCGCTCCTCCATGTTAGCCTGCAGCGCGAGGAGGAGCAGCGATCAGCGGCCGCTTACCTTCCAGGAGGAATCAGCTCACCTGGACGCCTCTGGAGAACAGAGAGGAAGCATTCAGGCCACCGCTGTCCCTGCAAGCCGCTCCAAACACCTCCCTCCTCTTCCTCCTCCCTCTACAGGCCGCAAAACCGGGCTGTACCAACGCAGGGCGGGGGAGAGGGGGGCATCAGAGCAGGGCTGTTTGGCTGAGAGCCGGGGAGCTGCAGCTGCTCAGGGAGGGGGGAGATGAGAAGCCCCTGGAGCCCAGAGCCCCCCCCCCCCCCGCTCTGCTCTGAAATGGTCCAACCCAGAGGAGAAGGAAGCTGAGCCAGGAGCTGAGCTCCTCCCCTCAGCATTACTGCCATGTCTTATGATTCAGAAACAGGTGGGGGACGGTCCTGCTGTCAAACTTTCTACCTAAACTATAGCTCTAATTGGACCAGTTATCACCAAATGACACAACATGTGATTTTTCTGACTTTACCAGAAAATATTCCTCCATGAAACCATCAGATGGACAAAATAAACCAGTTAAAAGGATTTCAGACTGGATTTAATCAGACAGAAGCTCTGAGATCAACAAGGCCTCCATGCTGAGGAAGAGGAGGAGGATGGACACTGATGAAGAGGAGGATGGGCCTCCATGCTGAGGAAGAGGAGGAGGATGGACGCTGAGGAAGAGGAGGATGGACCTCCATGCTGAGGAAGAGGAGGAGGATGGACGCTGAGGAAGAGGAGGATGGACCTCCATGCTGAGGAAGAGGAGGAGGATGGACCTCCATGCTGAGGAAGAGGAGGAGGATGGATGCGGAGGAAGAGGAGGAGGATGGACCTCCATGCTGAGGAAGAGGAGGATGGACCTCCATGCTGAGGAAGAGGAGGAGGATGGACCTCCAGGCTGAGGAAGAGGAGGAGGATGGATGCGGAGGAAGAGGAGGAGGATGGACCTCCATGCTGAGGAAGAGGAGGAGGATGGACCTCCATGCTGAGGAAGAGGAGGAGGATGGATGCGGAGGAAGAGGAGGAGGATGGACCTCCATGCTGAGGAAGAGGAGGATGGACCTCCATGCTGAGGAGGAGGAGGATGGACCTCCATGCTGAGGAAGAGGAGGAGGATGGACCTCCATGCTGAGGAAGAGGAGGAGGATGGACACTGATGAAGAGGAGGATGGGCCTCCATGCTGAGGAAGAGGAGGAGGATGGACGCTGAGGAAGAGGAGGAGGATGGACCTCCATGCTGAGGAAGAGGAGGAGGATGGACCTCCAGGCTGAGGAAGAGGAGGAGGATGGACCTCCATGCTGAGGAAGAGGAGGAGGATGGACCTCCAGGCTGAGGAAGAGGAGGAGGATGGACGCTGAGGAAGAGGAGGATGGACCTCCATGCTGAGGAAGAGGAGGAGGATGGACGCTGAGGAAGAGGAGGAGGATGGACCTCCATGCTGAGGAAGAGGAGGAGGATGGACCTCCAGGCTGAGGAAGAGGAGGAGGATGGATGCGGAGGAAGAGGAGGAGGATGGACCTCCATGCTGAGGAAGAGGAGGATGGACCTCCATGCTGAGGAAGAGGAGGAGGATGGACCTCCAGGCTGAGGAAGAGGAGGAGGTTGGACCTCCATGCTGAGGAAGAGGAGGAGGATGGACCTCCATGCTGAGGAAGAGGAGGATGGACCTCCATGCTGAGGAAGAGGAGGAGGATGGATGCGGAGGAAGAGGAGGAGGTTGGACCTCCATGCTGAGGAAGAGGAGGAGGATGGACCTCCAGGCTGAGGAAGAGGAGGAGGATGGATGCGGAGGAAGAGGAGGAGGTTGGACCTCCATGCTGAGGAAGAGGAGGAGGATGGACCTCCATGCTGAGGAAGAGGAGGAGGATGGATGCGGAGGAAGAGGAGGAGGTTGGACCTCCATGCTGAGGAAGAGGAGGAGGATGGACCTCCATGCTGAGGAAGAGGAGGAGGATGGACCTCCATGCTGAGGAAGAGGAGGAGGATGGACCTCCAGGCTGAGGAAGAGGAGGAGGTTGGACCTCCATGCTGAGGAAGAGGAGGAGGATGGACCTCCAGGCTGAGGAAGAGGAGGAGGATGGATGCGGAGGAAGAGGAGGAGGTTGGACCTCCATGCTGAGGAAGAGGAGGAGGATGGACCTCCATGCTGAGGAAGAGGAGGAGGATGGACCTCCATGCTGAGGAAGAGGAGGATGGACCTCCATGCTGAGGAAGAGGAGGAGGATGGACCTCCAGGCTGAGGAAGAGGAGGAGGATGGATGCGGAGGAAGAGGAGGAGGTTGGACCTCCATGCTGAGGAAGAGGAGGAGGTTGGACCTCCATGCTGAGGAAGAGGAGGAGGATGGACCTCCAGGCTGAGGAAGAGGAGGAGGATGGATGCGGAGGAAGAGGAGGAGGATGGACCTCCATGCTGAGGAAGAGGAGGAGGTTGGACCTCCATGCTGAGGAAGAGGAGGAGGTTGGACCTCCATGCTGAGGAAGAGGAGGAGGTTGGACCTCCATGCTGAGGAAGAGGAGGAGGATGGACCTCCATGCTGAGGAAGAGGAGGATGGACCTCCATGCTGAGGAAGAGGAGGAGGATGGACCTCCATGCTGAGGAAGAGGAGGAGGATGGACCTCCATGCTGAGGAAGAGGAGGAGGATGGATGCTGAGGAAGAGGAGGATGGACCTCCATGCTGAGGAGGAGGAGGAGGATGGATGCTGAGGAAGAGGAGGATGGACCTCCATGCTGAGGAGGAGGAGGATGGATGCTGAGGAGGAGGAGGATGGACCTCCAGGCTGAGGAAGAGGAGGAGGATGGACGCTGAGGAAGAGGAGGATGGACCTCCATGCTGAGGAAGAGGAGGATGGACCTCCAGGCTGAGGAAGAGGAGGAGGTTGGACCTCCAGGCTGAGGAAGAGGAGGAGGATGGACCTCCAGGCTGAGGAAGAGGAGGAGGATGGATGCGGAGGAAGAGGAGGAGGTTGGACCTCCATGCTGAGGAAGAGGAGGAGGATGGACCTCCATGCTGAGGAAGAGGAGGATGGACCTCCATGCTGAGGAAGAGGAGGAGGATGGACCTCCAGGCTGAGGAAGAGGAGGAGGATGGATGCGGAGGAAGAGGAGGAGGTTGGACCTCCATGCTGAGGAAGAGGAGGAGGATGGACCTCCATGCTGAGGAAGAGGAGGAGGATGGATGCGGAGGAAGAGGAGGAGGTTGGACCTCCATGCTGAGGAAGAGGAGGAGGATGGACCTCCAGGCTGAGGAAGAGGAGGAGGATGGATGCGGAGGAAGAGGAGGAGGTTGGACCTCCATGCTGAGGAAGAGGAGGAGGTTGGACCTCCAGGCTGAGGAAGAGGAGGAGGATGGATGCGGAGGAAGAGGAGGAGGATGGACCTCCATGCTGAGGAAGAGGAGGAGGATGGACCTCCAGGCTGAGGAAGAGGAGGAGGATGGATGCTGAGGAAGAGGAGGATGGACCTCCATGCTGAGGAGGAGGAGGAGGATGGATGCTGAGGAAGAGGAGGATGGACCTCCATGCTGAGGAAGAGGAGGATGGACCTCCATGCTGAGGAAGAGGAGGGGGATGGATGCTGAGGAAGAGGAGGATGGACCTCCATGCTGAGGAGGAGGAGGATGGACCTCCATGCTGAGGAAGAGGAGGAGGATGGATGCTGAGGAAGAGGAGGATGGACCTCCATGCTGAGGAGGAGGAGGATGGACCTCCATGCTGAGGAAGAGGAGGAGGATGGACCTCCATGCTGAGGAAGAGGAGGAGGATGGACCTCCATGCTGAGGAAGAGGAGGAGGATGGACGCTGAGGAAGAGGAGGATGGACCTCCAGGCTGAGGAGGAGGAGGATGGACCTCCAGGCTGAGGAAGAGGAGGAGGATGGACCTCCATGCTGAGGAGGAGGAGGATGGACCTCCATGCTGAGGAAGAGGAGGAGGATGGACCTCCATGCTGAGGAAGAGGAGGAGGATGGACGCTGAGGAAGAGGAGGAGGATGGACCTCCATGCTGAGGAGGAGGAGGATGGACCTCCAGGCTGAGGAAGAGGAGGAGGATGGACCTCCATGCTGAGGAGGAGGAGGATGGACCTCCAGGCTGAGGAAGAGGAGGAGGATGGACGCTGAGGAAGAGGAGGATGGACCTCCATGCTGAGGAAGAGGAGGATGGACCTCCATGCTGAGGAAGAGGAGGAGGATGGACCTCCAGGCTGAGGAAGAGGAGGAGGATGGACGCTGAGGAAGAGGAGGATGGACCTCCAGGCTGAGGAAGAGGAGGAGGATGGACGCTGAGGAAGAGGAGGATGGACCTCCATGCTGAGGAAGAGGAGGATGGACCTCCAGGCTGAGGAAGAGGAGGAGGTTGGACGTCCAGGCTGAGGAAGAGGAGGAGGATGGACCTCCAGGCTGAGGAAGAGGAGGAGGATGGATGCGGAGGAAGAGGAGGAGGTTGGACCTCCATGCTGAGGAAGAGGAGGAGGATGGACCTCCATGCTGAGGAAGAGGAGGAGGATGGACCTCCATGCTGAGGAAGAGGAGGATGGACCTCCATGCTGAGGAAGAGGAGGAGGATGGACCTCCAGGCTGAGGAAGAGGAGGAGGATGGATGCGGAGGAAGAGGAGGAGGTTGGACCTCCATGCTGAGGAAGAGGAGGAGGATGGACCTCCATGCTGAGGAAGAGGAGGAGGATGGATGCGGAGGAAGAGGAGGAGGTTGGACCTCCATGCTGAGGAAGAGGAGGAGGATGGACCTCCAGGCTGAGGAAGAGGAGGAGGATGGACGCTGAGGAAGAGGAGGAGGTTGGACCTCCAGGCTGAGGAAGAGGAGGAGGATGGATGCTGAGGAGGAGGAGGATGGACCTCCATGCTGAGGAGGAGGAGGATGGACCTCCAGGCTGAGGAAGAGGAGGAGGATGGACGCTGAGGAAGAGGAGGATGGACCTCCAGGCTGAGGAAGAGGAGGAGGACCAACAGAACAGGCTCCTGGAAGCAGTGGAACCATCTTGAGACCAGCTGGATGAAGGTCTGATTGCCTCTGATTTCAGCCTGGTTGATGGTTGCCCTGGTTACCATGTCATTGATAAAAATCTGGAATGAGTTTAAATGATCTTGAGGCTAATTTAGGGCAGAGATGCAGATCTAACAGTTATTTATTTATAGTAAATAATAAATACATTATGTGTGCATATAAGATTAATGAAAACAGAAAGGCTGTTTTGGCAGAAGCTTCTAAAGCCTCCGGAGCCAGTTTACATTGGACTAGAAAGCAAAAGATAAAACAAATAAAAAGATGGCTACCGTTTATACCAACTTATGGTTTTAGGAAAAATCGTAAAAAAAAAAAAAAAAAAAAGGTAAGTGTCAGGAAAGAAAGGCACAGAGTCAGAATTCTTTTTACTCGCGAGGAGAGTAGGAAGAGACGTGCAGGTACATCTCCACCCCGCTCTGCCGGTCTTCAGCTTTCTCCTCGCTATTTATTAAAGTCAGAGGGGGGGTCCCTAGTTACACAAGCTGAGGCTGCGCTAAAGGAATAGGAAACAAGAAATACAATTCAATTTGCAGCCTCAGTGAACAGGTCAATTCTTGCGGTCAAATGGTCCGAGAACCTCCTGGTTTGGTTAAGCTTGACCTATACTGCTTGTGCAACATCTCTCTGGAACAGTAACATGTCACACATTATACATCATAAGAACAAACATTAAGTATCTTATACATAATTATTCCAACAGTAAGGCATCCAGTATGTTTCTGCTCTTAATTGCACTCACATGTTCCATCATTTTTTATCGTATTGTTCTTAAATATGTTTTTAAACCTTGGTAATGTTGTACAATCTTTTAGCTCCTGATCTAATTTGTTCCATAAATCAACCAAAAGATAGATGATGTTTTTATCATAAGATTCAATGTTTTTAAATGTACAAAAAGTTGTTTTGTATGCTCTCTATAATCTGCTTTATTTTTTAATCCTGATCAATGGGTCTAAATTAGTTTTCTACACTTCAATACAGTACATCAGGTAAGGCCAAACTAATGAACAATACAAGAGATGCAATTTTTTTAATTTAAAAGGCCTTTAAATGTATAAAACACTGCAAATGTTTCAGATAACTTTGATCTGATATAATCAATATGTGGTTTCCAACTTAACTTATTTTGTATTGTTACCCCAATAAATTTTTCTTCACTCTTTCAATATCTGTGTCATTTATTTTTGTGTGCACATTAATAGCACGATTTGTGAATTTTTTAATTTTGGTTTTCTTTCAATTTAAGATTAATTTGTCTGAATCAAACATATATTAATATATTCAATTCTTTTTGTCTCCAATAAGGTTTTTAAAAATTTACCAGGATAATAGAATCAACTGCAAATAATATAAAATGTAATATTTTATAGACTAAACATATATCATTATAATAAAGAATAAATAGTAAAGGGCCCAACAGCGACCCCTGCAGTAGATCAGAGGTCATTGTCAACAGTTGGAAATCAGTATTTTTAATCTGAACAAATTGTGATCTATTCTCCAAATAACCCTTGATCCAAGAAAGAGCCACACCCCTAATTCCATATCTCCAAAGTTTTTAATCAATAATTAATGATTAACAGAATGAAAAGCGTTAGTTAGGTCTAAGGACACTCCTACACTGTTTTATTTATTATCAATGGCATCAGATCAACAGCAGCGGACCTATCAGGTCTGAACCATTACTGCTGTTCACAGAGAATATTATGTTTTACAATAAAAATATATCATCCTTTATGAAATATTTTTTCCAATATTTTTGAGAACTGAGATAAACGGGATATCGGCCTGTAATTAGAAAAGTCGTGCTTAGATTAGATGAGCTTTATTGATCTCACAGCGGAGAAATTCACTGCTCACATATTGGCATAATACTTAAAGAAGAAGGTGCAAACAAGGAGGAAAAAGGTGCATTAAGAATAGACAAGCAAGCACTGTATATACAGTATATCAAGATAAATAAGAATTAAGGTGCATGTGTACATGTATCACACACAATGAAAAAAATAAAAATAAGATAAAAACAAAAGGCTCGTCTCCAGCCTTGTAAATAGGAATAAACTGATCAATCTTTATCTTTTCAGGAAACCTGCCTAACTGCAGGGACTGGTTAACAATGAGTGCAGTGGTTTGGTAATATACTCAGTTACTTATTGTAATACTCACATATCTAATACAGTCTTCTGATTTATTTTTTCATTTTCTAACTATTGTAATAATTTCATTTTCATATATACATATATAGTTTTATCTAAATTTGTTATATTACCTACGATATCATTGTCATCACCATTAGAATTGATCCCCTCTGCCAAGTGTGGCCCAATATCAGCAAAAAATTTATTAAATTCATTTGTAATATCATTAGATTGGCCGATTTTACACTTTTCTTTTGTTAAGAAATAATTAGGAAAACTAGAACGGGGGCTCCTCACCTGCTTCATCGGCTCCATCAGTCTGGCTCAGGGCGGAGGAACGCTGATGAACAGCAGGGGGCGCTCCTCACCTGCTTCATCGGCTCCATCAGTCTGGCTCAGGGCGGAGGAACGCTGATGAACAGCAGGGGGCGCTCCTCACCTGCTTCATCGGCTCCATCAGTCTGAGCTCAGGGCGGAGGAACGCTGATGAACAGCAGGGGGCGCTCCTCACCTGCTTCATCGGCTCCATCAGTCTGGCTCAGGGCGGAGGAACGCTGATGAACAGCAGGGGGCGCTCCTCACCTGCTTCATCGGCTCCATCAGTCTGGCTCAGGGCGGAGGAACGCTGATGAACAGCAGGGGGCGCTCCTCACCTGCTTCATCGGCTCCATCAGTCTGGCTCAGGGCGGAGGAACGCTGATGAACAGCAGGGGGCGCTCCTCACCTGCTTCATCGGCTCCATCAGTCTGAGCTCAGGGCGGAGGAACGCTGATGAACAGCAGGGGGCGCTCCTCACCTGCTTCATCGGCTCCATCAGTCTGGCTCAGGGCGGAGGAACGCTGATGAACAGCAGGGGGCGCTCCTCACCTGCTTCATCGGCTCCATCAGTCTGGCTCAGGGCGGAGGAACGCTGATGAACAGCAGGGGGCGCTCCTCACCTGCTTCATCGGCTCCATCAGTCTGGCTCAGGGCGGAGGAACGCTGATGAACAGCAGGGGGCGCTCCTCACCTGCTTCATCGGCTCCATCAGTCTGGCTCAGGGCGGAGGAACGCTGATGAACAGCAGGGGGCGCTCCTCACCTGCTTCATCGGCTCCATCAGTCTGGCTCAGGGCGGAGGAACGCTGATGAACAGCAGGGGGCGCTCCTCACCTGCTTCATCGGCTCCATCAGTCTGGCTCAGGGCGGAGGAACGCTGATGAACAGCAGGGGGCGCTCCTCACCTGCTTCATCGGCTCCATCAGTCTGAGCTCAGGGCGGAGGAACGCTGATGAACAGCAGGGGGCGCTCCTCACCTGCTTCATCGGCTCCATCAGTCTGAGCTCAGGGCGGAGGAACGCTGATGAATAGCAGGGGGCGCTCCTCACCTGCTTCATCGGCTCCATCAGTCTGGCTCAGGGCGGAGGAACGCTGATGAACAGCAGGGGGCGCTCCTCACCTGCTTCATCGGCTCCATCAGTCTGAGCTCAGGGCGGAGGAACGCTGATGAACAGCAGGGGGCGCTCCTCACCTGCTTCATCGGCTCCATCAGTCTGAGCTCAGGGCGGAGGAACGCTGATGAACAGCAGGGGGCGCTCCTCACCTGCTTCATCGGCTCCATCAGTCTGAGCTCAGGGCGGAGGAACGCTGATGAACAGCAGGGGGCGCTCCTCAGCAGCAGACAGGTGGATTAACTTCACGGCTAACTGGACATCATTTAAAGGCTATCAGTGAAGTGTGATGAGAAGGTTAGAAAACCTCTGAGGAGGCTTAGGTCCTTCTCAGTTTCCAGGTGTAACCAGTCCTTTGCACTGTAGCTTTTAGATAGAGTTACCTTAGCTCAGCTAGATCCAGATCAATAAAGGCAGTTCGGAATATTTACGGACTTTAAATGGAAATCATTTTCATCATTAGTGATATTCGGCTGTGTGCAGGGTTAGATCCAATCGGGCCGAACCACAGGAGGAATCAGCAGCATCACACCTTTCATCCAGCCTCTCATCTACCAGGGGAAAAAGGTCCAACCAGGAAGCTGGGAATGCACAGAAGGAATGAAGAGAATTCAGCAACAAGGAACTGCACAGCAGGTGTATATATGGGAGACAGAGCAAAGAATGGGCTGATCAGCTAATAGTGAGCAGGTGTGGATAGAAGTAACTAGAAGGCAGCAATGGGGAAAGAAGACTGGCACAATGGGGCGTCAGAGAGAAACTTATAAAATACAACACTGCTTAAATAAAACTAGAAAACAACTAGAATGACACAGAATGGAAACGAAACCATTGACCAAGAAAAAACAGAATGACATCACAGTATAACTGAAAATATTAAAAAAGAATTAAAAAGTTCAGAAAGGGCAGACTCCTGACAGCGTTGGATTAAACGATGGGTTAAACACTGGCTCAATAATTCAAGCAGAAATTAAAATCTGGAGCCGATGATGTAAAAGTAAAGGTTTAATTAGTTTGTTGTCTCAGCTGATAAAACTGGACAGGATTATGATTTATTCTGTGAATCCAGTTTAAGCTCAGATTCTAGTGCCACAGCTTTTCAGGTTTTAACAGTCTGAATCAAACAATCTTACAGGCATTTAGCAGCAATATCTGTTTTTAGCTCATTAGGTGTTAGTGACTGGATTTCCTGTTGGATTCCAAAAAAAGAAAATTAAAATCAATCCACTGGACTTTGTTTCCAAGTTTGAAGACGTTTCTCTTCCATCCAGGAAGATTTTTCAATCCAAATGTCAGAAATAGCGTTTAGTTCCAGGTTTTATCCAGCAGCCCAACAAAGCCTGGTTTTAGTTTAGAAAACATGCAAATAGAAACGGATGAACGGGTCCCCCCCTTTGGAATGGGGGTCGTTTGGCTTCTTTGTTAGCCTGCAATGCCCCATACCTGTCTATGTCTCTGAAAGGGGGGTTGTTAAAGGGAATTGCTGGCCTGGATGAATAGGGGAGGTCTTCTGTTCTCCTGTAAAGGAGTTGGGATGATAGGAAGGAATCAACTCTATTGCTGCGTTGTAGGTTGGTTTTTCTTTCTTAACATAGATGGCTTCCTTCCTCTCAAACCACCTGTCGTCTTTGTCCAAAATGTGAACATTCTGGTCCTCCAAAGAATGTCTTTTGTCCCTAAGCTGTAGATGTACAGCAGAGTCTTGTCCAGAGGAGGGCGCTCTTCTGTGTTGGGCCATGCGTCTGTGGAGAGGTTGTTTGGTTTCTCCAATATAAAGATCAGAGCATTCCTCCACCACTCCGCTCACATTAGGTCTGGGGGGTTTGGTCTTTAGGATGAACTAGTCTCTGTTTAAGGGTCTGATTGGTTTGAAATGTTCTGGGATTTAATGTTTGGAGAAAATCCTCTGGAGTTTGTCAGAGAGTCCAGCAACATCTGGGATGAAGATGTTTTTCTGTTTAATCTTCTCACCGTTATGTTCTGCTGCGTGTCTTTGGGATCTCACCCAGTTTGGGTCTCTGCAGGTTATGAGAGCATCTTTGATGTGTTTCTGTTCTTCTGTTCTAGTAGGGACATGCTCGGCCCGCAGCTGGAGGGTTCTGGTAGCTGAGAGTTGGTGTTCCAGTGGGTGGTGTGAATCAGAAAGTACATGCTGTTCCTGTTGGAATGGCTCATAAATGGTGTTTAAAACTAAAAGCAAACACCATATTTAAAGAATTAGGCCCAAAGGAAGGATATAATATGGATTTATGATACATATGATTATCGTATTGATAAGACGTATCACGTTCAGCTACTTTTTTGCCTGTTGGGCTAAATAACCTAACTTTTTCTCTTATCCTTTTTCCTTTAACTGTCCAGAAGCGCTTTAAAACAAACCATCTACTGTTGCACTTTTCTACTGAGCACCTGTCGCATTTTATTTCTACAGTTCAGCTAAACACAGGAAGAGGCGTCTGTGATGAGGAGCTCCCCCAGCGCTGGAGCTTACCTCATACCGACCATAACGGCGGGTGGATTCATGACTTCCTGCTCCATTTGGTGACTGGTTCCAGACTACAAACAGTCAGTCAATCAGCGCCGAGTCTGAGAGCTGAAAGGGTTAAAGGTGCTTCAGCACCGCCATCATCCACAGGCACTCCGTTCCTAGATCCTCCGTAGGATCGATTCAGCATCAAACTCCTCATCCTCCATCTTCCTCCTGTCTCTGATCGTCTCTCAGGTAGGAACTCATTCTCCTCCAGACTGATGTAGGAGTCTAGATCCATCAGCCAGCTGCTAGTTTCTCCCTAAATGACCTCATCTGTTCCTTAGAAGCAATCATCCATTCTATCAGGCCAAATCATTCTATATTCTGCAGCTCTACAGTTCTAGAAGCCAGAACTCTGGGTCCCTCCCCCTGCAGCTGGCATGCGGGGATCCAGGGGCCTCTGGTTTCCAAAGAAAGAACAGTCAGTCACTCTATGTGAGATCAATCTACTATAGAAATAAGATATAGAACAGAAAATGGATGGTTGTTCAGCAAAGCTCCTCTAACGCTCAGACTGTCCTTCATTTCCCTCCATGGCAGCTCCTTGGATTTACGCTTACACTGAATCATGATGTTTGGCTCTGAATTCATCCGTTCACATCTGGACATTTGGCTCTGAATTCACCCGTTCACATCTGGACGTTTGGCGCTGAATTCATCCGTTCACATCTGGACGTTTGGCGCTGAATTCATCCGTTCACATCTGGACGTTTGGCTCTGGATTCATCCGTTCACATCTGGACGTTTGGCTCTGAATTCATCCGTTCACATCTGGACGTTTGGCTCTGAATTCATCCGTTCACATCTGGACGTTTGGCTCTGGATTCATCCGTTCACATCTGGACGTTTGGCTCTGGATTCATCCGTTCACATCTGGACGTTTGGCTCTGAATTCATCCGTTCACATCTGGACGTTTGGCTCTGAATTCATCCGTTAACATCTGGATGTTTGGCTCTGAATTCATCTGTTCACATCTGGACGTTTGGCTCTGAATTCATCCGTTCACATCTGGACGTTTGGCTCTGAATTCATCCGTTAACATCTGGATGTTTGGCTCTGAATTCATCTGTTCACATCTGGACGTTTGGCTCTGAATTCATCCGTTCACATCTGGACGTTTGGCTCTGAATTCATCCGTTCACATCTGGAAGTTTGGCTCTGAATTCATCCGTTAACATCTGGACGTTTGGCGCTGAATTCATCCGTTCACATCTGGACGTTTGGCTCTGGATTCATCCGTTCACATCTGGACGTTTGGCTCTGAATTCATCCGTTCACATCTGGACGTTTGGCTCTGAATTCATCCGTTCACATCTGGACGTTTGGCTCTGGATTCATCCGTTCACATCTGGACGTTTGGCTCTGGATTCATCCGTTCACATCTGGACGTTTGGCTCTGAATTCATCCGTTCACATCTGGACGTTTGGCTCTGAATTCATCCGTTAACATCTGGATGTTTGGCTCTAAATTCATCTGTTCACATCTGGACGTTTGGCTCTGAATTCATCCGTTCACATCTGGACGTTTGGCTCTGAATTCATCCGTTAACATCTGGATGTTTGGCTCTGAATTCATCTGTTCACATCTGGACGTTTGGCTCTGAATTCATCCGTTCACATCTGGACGTTTGGCTCTGAATTCATCCGTTCACATCTGGATGTTTGGCTCTGAATTCATCTGTTCACATCTGGATGTTTGGCTCTGAATTCATCCGTTCACATCTGGACGTTTGGCTCTGGATTCATCCGTTCACATCTGGATGTTTGGCTCTGAATTCATCCGTTCACATCTGGATGTTTGGCTCTGAATTCATCCGTTTACATCTGGATGTTTGGCTCTGGATTCATCCGTTCACATCTGGACGTTTGGCTCTGAATTCATCCGTTCACATCTGGATGTTTGGCTCTGAATTCATCCGTTCACATCTGGATGTTTGGCTCTGGATTCATCCGTTCACATCTGGACGTTTGGCTCTGAATTCATCCGTTCACATCTGGACGTTTGACTCTGAATTCATCCGTTCACATCTGGACGTTTGGCTCTAAATTAATCCGTTCACATCTGGACGTTTGGCGCTGAATTCATCCGTTCACATCTGGACGTTTGGCTCTGAATTCACCCGTTCAAATCTGGATGTTTGGCACTGAATTCATCCGTTCACATCTGGACGTTTGGCTCTGAATTCAACCGTTCACATCTGGACGTTTGGCGCTGAATTCATTTGTTCACATCTGGACGTTTGGCTCTGGATTCATCCGTTCACATCTGGACGTTTGGCTCTGAATTCATCCGTTAACATCTGGATGTTTGGCTCTGAATTCATCCGTTCACATCTGGATGTTTGGCTCTGAATTCATCTGTTCACATCTGGATGTTTGGCTCTGAATTCATCTGTTCACATCTGGATGTTTGGCTCTGAATTCATCCGTTCACATCTGGACGTTTGGCGCTGAATTTATCCGTTCACATCTGGACGTTTGGCTCTGAATTCATCCGTTCACATCTGGATGTTTGGCTCTGAATTCATCCGTTCACATCTGGATGTTTGGCTCTGGATTCATCCGTTCACATCTGGACGTTTGGCTCTCAATTCATCCGTTCACATCTGGACGTTTGGCTCTGAATTCATCCGTTCACATCTGGATGTTTGGCGCTGAATTCATCCGTTCACATCTGAACGTTTGGCTCTGAATTCAACCGTTCACATCTGGACGTTTGGCGCTGAATTCATCCGTTCACATCTGGACGTTTGGCTCTGGATTCATCCGTTCACATCTGGACGTTTGGCTCTGAATTCATCCGTTCACATCTGGATGTTTGGCTCTGAATTCATCCGTTCACATCTGGATGTTTGGCTCTGGATTCATCCGTTCACATCTGGACGTTTGGCTCTGAATTCATCCGTTCACATCTGGACGTTTGGCTCTGAATTCATCCGTTCACATCTGGATGTTTGGCGCTGAATTCATCCGTTCACATCTGGACGTTTGGCTCTGAATTCAACCGTTCACATCTGGACGTTTGGCGCTGAATTCATCCGTTCACATCTGGACGTTTGGCTCTGGATTCATCCGTTCACATCTGGACGTTTGGCTCTGAATTCATCCGTTCACATCTGGACGTTTGGCTCAGAATTCATCCGTTAACATCTGGATGTTTGGCTCTGAATTCATCCGTTCACATCTGGATGTTTGGCTCTGAATTCATCTGTTCACATCTGGATGTTTGGCTCTGAATTCATCCGTTCACATCTGGACGTTTGGCGCTGAATTCATCCGTTCACATCTGGATGTTTGGCTCTGAATTCATCCGTTCACATCTGGATGTTTGGCTCTGAATTCATCCGTTCACATCTGGATGTTTGGCTCTGGATTCATCCGTTCACATCTGGACGTTTGGCTCTGAATTCATCCGTTCACATCTGGACGTTTGGCTCTGAATTCATCCGTTCACATCTGGACGTTTGGCTCTAAATTAATCCGTTCATATCTGGACGTTTGGCGCTGAATTCATCCGTTCACATCTGGACGTTTGGCTCTGAATTCACCCGTTCACATCTGGACGTTTGGCTCTGAATTCATCCGTTCACATCTGGATGTTTGGCTCTGAATTCATCCGTTCACATCTGGATGTTTGGCTCTGAATTCATCTGTTCACATCTGGACGTTTGGCTCTAAATTCATCCGTTCACATCTGGATGTTTGGCTCTGAATTCATCCGTTCACATCTAGATGTTTGGCTCTGAATTCATCTGTTCACATCTGGACGTTTGGCTCTAAATTCATCCGTTCACATCTGGATGTTTGGCTCTGAATTCATCCGTTCACATCTGGATGTTTGGCTCTGAATTCATCCGTTCACATCTGGATGTTTGGCTCTGAATTCATCCGTTCACATCTAGATGTTTGGCTCTGGATTCATCCATTCACATCTGGACGTTTGGCTCTGAATTCATCCGTTCACATCTGGATGTTTGGCTCTGAATTCATCTGTTAACAGCGGTTCCCTGTGTGGGTCGAGGCAGCGCTTCTCACAACCTGATATTTTCCCAGAAAAGGGAAAACCGATGATCAGGAATGATTGAGGAATGGTGGGTGTAGACGGTTCGAGGCGGCGGGGACCTCCTGATGGGAGACCAGACTAGTTCATCAATACATTCATTAACTGAGACTTAAGGAGGCGTATTGGGGAGGGGCGGCCTAATGGTTAAAGTATAGAGTACAACACCCACTACCACAGACTGCCACTCTGGGTCCCTGAGCAAGACCTTTAACCCCACCCTGCTCCCCGGACGCCGCACAATGGCAGCCCACTGCTACCCAAGGGGAGGGGTTAAATGCAGAGGTAAATTTCTCCAATGTGAGATCAATAAAGTTCAATAATTATCGATAAATTTCAAGCTGATTTGTTGATGTTTCAGTCTAATCTCCCAGTGGCTGATGTCTGAATGTCTTTGCTTCTTCAGCGCAGCCGTCTGCCTCTGACTGCAGCTGCAGGAACTTTAACCTATTTTTCCAGCAGCCCAGTATCAGGGCTAAAGCTGCTCACTCAGCACATTTTCTGTCTCCCAGAAACCCATGAAGATGTGCTCCATCAGCAGTTTTATCACTCAGACTTTAGGCCACGGCAGCTTTTCCATTTAGATTATTATAACCTGACCACATGAGCAGCAGGTCAGATTCACTCCACATTAACTAACTAACTAGCTTCCAGCACGCCCTGCAGCTCTGACATCACACCATTGGTCAGCTCGCCATCCAGCTTCTCTCTGCTGCCGCCCCCCACATGAAACCTGCTCTTCCCATTATAAACTTTTATCTGCTGCCTGTCTATCAATCTGGTGCCCTTGTCTATCCAGAGGAGAAGATTTCACAGTGAAACGGTTCCTTTGCTACTTTGAACCGCGCCTGGGCAGGAAGGGGTTAAAGGTATAAATGGCAATATTTGCTCAGGAATGAAGGTTATATTGTTTGGTCACCAAACTTTTTCCAGTTGAAGCCTAATTCAGGGGCACTGAGTCACAGGAAGGGCTACCAATACTGACCTATGAATTGCAAGGGTCAACGTTCACCTAAACTTCATACATCATAAACATAGTTTTATCGTTTCTTTAAATTTATAATTTTCTTTGAGACATTTTCATTTTGAAATCTCTATAAATGCTTAAATGCCATATATGATTAAATGATGAAATGTTCTATGACCCTATTAAAAAAAGAAGAGCAACAGAATACAGTGACATTTCAAACGTAGCTCACTGTTGAGTTGTTCTATTTTCAGAAGACTCTGAGGGCACCCCTTGAGGTCCTTGAGGGCCCCTTGCTGCCCGCGGGCACCATGTTGGTGACCCCTGATCTAAACTGAGTTGATTAGCATCTACTGCTATATCTGGGCTCTGTTACTCAGACCGTATCGTTGGTCAGTTTGATCCTTCTATCAATGGCTGATCACCTCTAGCCTGGATTAGCACCCCGGTTGTAAACCCGGATTAGTATGCTGCTGTTAACCTGGTTTAGCATGCTGCTGTCAGCCCCGATTAGCGCACTGCTGTAAACCCGGATTAGCGCGCTGCTGTTAACCTGTATTAGAAAGCTGCTGTTAGCCTGGTTTAGCACGCTGCTGTCAGCCCCGATTAGCACACTGCTGTAAACCCGGATTAGCACGCTGCTGTTAACCTGGATTAGAAAGCTGCTGTCAGCCCAGATTAGCGCACTGCTGTAAACCCGGATTAGCACGCTGCTGTAAACCCGGATTAGCACGCTGCTGTTAACCTGGTTTAGCACGCTGCTGTTAACCTGGTTTAGCATGCTGCTGTTAGCCTGGTTTAGCACGCTGCTGTCAGCCCTGATTAGCGCACTGCTGTAAACCCGGATTAGCACGCTGCTGTAAACCCGGATTAGCACGCTGCTGTTAACCCGGATTAACACGCTGCTGTTAACCCGGATTAGCACGCTGCTGTTAACCTGTATTAGCAAGCTGCTGTTAGCCTGGTTTCGCACGCTGCTGTCAGCCCCGACTAGCAAGCTGCTGTGAACCCGGATTAGGATGCTGCTGTTAACCTAGATTAGCACGCTGCTGTTAGCCTTGTTTAGCAAGCTGCTGTTAGCTCAGATAAGCACGCTGCTGTTAACCTGGATTAGCACGCTGCTACTAGCCCAGATTAGCGCACTGCTGTGAACCCGGATTAGGATGCTGCTGTTAACCTAGATTAGCACGCTGCTGTTAGCCTGGTTTAGCACGCTGCTGTCAGCCCCGATTAGCGCACTGCTTTAAACCCGGATTAGCACGCTGCTGTAAACCCGGATTAGCACGCTGCTGTTAACCCGGATTAACACGCTGCTGTTAACCCGGATTAGCACGCTGCTGTTAACCTGTATTAGCAAGCTGCTGTTAGCCTGGTTTCGCACGCTGCTGTCAGCCCCGACTAGCAAGCTGCTGTGAACCCGGATTAGGATGCTGCTGTTAACCTAGATTAGCACGCTGCTGTTAGCCTTGTTTAGCAAGCTGCTGTTAGCTCAGATAAGCACGCTGCTGTTAACCTGGATTAGCACGCTGCTACTAGCCCAGATTAGCGCACTGCTGTGAACCCGGATTAGGATGCTGCTGTTAACCTAGATTAGCACGCTGCTGTTAGCCTTGTTTAGCAAGCTGCTGTTAGCTCAGATAAGCACGCTGCTGTTAACCTGGATTAGCACGCTGCTACTAGCCCAGATTAGCGCACTGCTGTGAACCCGGATTAGGATGCTGCTGTTAACCTAGATTAGCACGCTGCTGTTAGCCTGGTTTAGCACGCTGCTGTCAGCCCCGATTAGCGCACTGCTGTAAACCCGGATTAGCACGCTGCTGTTAACCTGGATTAGAAAGCTGCTGTTAGCCCAGATTAGTGCATTGCTGTTAACCAGGATTAGCACGCTGCTTTTAGCCCAGATTAGCGCATTTCTTTTAACCAGGATTAGCACGCTGCTGTTAGCCCAGATTAGCGCATTGCTGTTAACCAGGATTAGCGCGCTGCTGTTAGCCCAGATTAGTGCATTGCTGTTAACCATGATTAGCGTGCTGCTGTTAGCTCAGATTAGTGCATTGCTGTTAACCATGATTAGCGTGCTGCTGTTAGCTCAGATTAGTGCTGCTGTCTGACACAGTAGTTCAGCCTGGGAGCAACATGAAAAGCGTAGTTTGAGTTAAATGAAAGGTTGGGTGTGTTGATGCCAGCAAAATGCCTGCTAACGCTCACTAAGGACACACTTTTGGTGCCTGAGGCTGCCGTTTTGTTGGTTTTGATCCTTATTAATGATGTAGATATATTTAATATCGTTTTTTAGTTTTCTCCAAATCTGTTTGATGCCTTTCCCCGTTTTTTTTTTTTTCTCACTTGAATAAAATAAATTATTAGCAAACGTCCAACTTCTAAGATCCCTTTGAGACCAAACAGTTTAGCTCAGGCTAGCCTTCAGAGCTAAGACTAGCTAAGACAGCTACCTGCAGCCTCAACCTCGATGTTGGAGCTACTGCTCATTGGGTTACCATAGCAACACAATGGAGGCGGGACAGTGAAGTAAGTGACTGTGACTTTGTGACTAAACATTGGCCGTAAACGGGCGGAACCGGCTCAGCTCTGGAATGGTCTTTATCAGTTTTATAAAAGTCAGCCAAGAAATAAAACCTCCCAACCAAATGCTGAATTATTTCCTTAGTGTGTCTGAAACAAAATGCTGATGTTTAAAATGTTTAAACCGTTTCTAACAGGTTAATAAACATCTACTGCTGTTTCAGGTAACCTCCTCAGTTCTTTTTTAGACTCATTATCCCTTTTTATCCTGGAAAATGATGAAAGCATTCCAGGTTTTTCCAGGCTGTTGAAGACAGGATGGACTGAGAGGAAGAAGAACCTGTCAGACCGAGTTCAGGGGTGAACTTTAGACACCCTGATGGTTTTATTCCAGGAGTCCTCAGCCAGAATCCGCTGATGCTGTGACTGAGGGGTGGAGGTGACACCTGATCCAGGCCCATCCCAGGTATCCACCTCTGGAGAAGGAGCTCTGCTGCTAGAGGAGGTGAAACATGGAGGAGCTCCACCTGCTGTCACGTCCGTCCAGCTGTGGCATCATCTTCTATCAGGAGGATTGGGTTTGTTTTAACAGGATTTAATGAAACTTTGACCATATATGGAAGATGAAGCATGACTCTACATGTAGAGCTACATCAGATCATTTACAGCCTCCAGACAGATGAGACCCTGTCCTGATTTCTCTGCTGTGTTCTGGAAGATTCTTCACATTCTTCACATGCAGCCGAGTCCATTTATAGCGAATGGACAGCCTGGTTCCCAGGCTGCCAAACTGCAAACGTCCTGCAGCAGCAACAGGTCAGGACCTCAGGGACGGCGGCCAGATGTCCATCAGATCCCAGCGTTCACCACCGTTTGCCCGAAACAGAGACTCCCGATGGTTTGGAAAGGAAACCAGAGAAAGATGAAAACCAGAGAAAAGACGTTTGTTTTACATCAAATGATTCAAAGAACTGATTCACTGATCCCCAACTCTGCTCAGACGGTTCAGTTACAGAATAAACTCCTGCTGAAGTCTGAACCTTTGGTTTCTCCTGCCTTTCTACCGTCACAGCATGAAACAACCAAGTAAAGTTTATTTCTGTAGCGTCTCTCACAGACATCTTTACAGAGCAAATACTGAAGCAGAACCAGAAACAATACGATAAACCAGGAATCAGATTTATTTAGATGAGTCTGCAAAAAAACAACCCAAATAAATCTGACAATATTTTCAGGTCATCTGAGGAATTAACTTTTAATGTGAAAATAATCGATTAGTCAAAGATAAAAAGGTAAAATATGCAAACGCGTGTCTTTAGCAAATACTAATTGTTTATTCATTTTGATGGGTCCAAAATCTATAAATATAATAAATATAATTAAAAATGCATAATATCTAAATATTTACTTCTGGTTTCCATGCCAACGTGGACACAGAAGGTTTCTGCTCATAGAGCTTTTTTACGAAACTCGGAAATATTCCGCTGTTGATGACGAACCCTTCGGTTAGCGCTCTGTCATCGCCAATATGTCTACTGGTTGGATTAACTTCCCAGCTCTTCCATTTTCGGATGTAGAGCTGGAATTCCTAGGCTTGGATTGGTGGGAATCTTTTAAACTATAACGGTTTAGAGAGTTTGGCGTCGCGAATCGTTCAAACTGAACATGTTCTACTTCAACATCTCTATGAATGTCTTCATTTCAAAGCAGCAACAATCAGGAACTATTTCAACATCTGAGCATCTTCACCTTTTCATCATTTAATCTTGTACATACAGTAAATATTTATTTTATTTGTTTAACAGCAACATTTTAAATTTAAGTAACAAAACAAATGTTTGCTTTAATTAATAGTTTGTGTTCATGTTATATAATTCTATTTCAGTTGGATACGCAAACGGCTCTACGGGAGAAAACGTTTTTCTTTCTTTTTATTATTATTATTATTTATATTTGAACCCACCATCTAATAACATTGTGGACACCAATCCAGTAAGAATAAATAGTTGAAGGTAACAGGAAAACAAATGAGAACAACAACCAGTGATGGGCAGTAGCGCCGCTACATGTAGCGAAGCTATTAGTTTAACTACATTTTCCAGTAGCTTGACCGTAGCGTCGCTGCTTTATTTATCAAGTAACTTTCCAGTAGTGACGTTATTGTTTTTATCAAGTAGCGACGTAGCGTCCACAAACGCTACAAAATCCAGGGCATAACTAAGAAATGAAACCAGGTTTTCTATTTTTGAAACAACAATCAGAGTTATTCGTTGGACATTCACGCATGAGCCCCTATTCTGCCTCTCCTGTCTGTATCTACGAAACATGCGCATTCGTACTGTAGTGGAACTCAAAGAATGACACACACACAGAGACGCACAGAGCCACGCACACAGGATGGAGGAGGAGACGGGAGCAGAGCGAGAAGAGCAGCCAACTGTCCCTACCACACCGTGGCCTTATCTTCAGAGATTTTGAAACTTGTTGAATCCTCTGATAAAAAGTACGTGTTCAGATGTCTGCTTTGCAATAAAAAAAAAACTGTTGTCAACCTCCAGGACATCCAACACCAACCTGAGAACTCACATTCAGGTAAATCACTGATTTCCCTCCTTCAGTATGCAAGTAAAAATATCTAGCGCCAGTGTAAATCCCAACTCACTTTAGCCAAATGCTGTATGTAAATTAGTTAAACCAAAGCTTCCCACCTACCAACAAGCAGTGTGTGATGGAAAGGGACTAGCCAAGTGTATTTAAGTATTTAAGTATTTAAAAAAGTAAAAGTATTTAAAAAAGTATTTAAAAGTATTTAAGTATTTAAAAAAAAAAACAAAGCTTATGCAATTTTTATCATTGTAACATGAGTGATTTTCAAGGTTCTTGGCCATAGAGAGCTCATGTGGCCAAGATTAGCCATTTGTTTTACATAGCCAAACACTCATTAAAACAAGCAACTGCAGTCAATTTGTTTGAAATAAAAATGTGAAAAATATATCAGCTTTAACTTTATTGGCGCCTTTAATTTCCAGATAGTTAAATCTGATGAGTGCCACTAAGATACTCTAATTAGAGAGCAGTAGTCAAACTTTGATATTGTATTTTCATGGCCTTATTTACCAGACAGGATGTTTACATAAATCTGTTTTAAGGCTTATGTGCACAGATAAGATTTTTTATTTATGGAGGAACAGCTCTCCCATATATAAAAATAAATAAATAAATACATGCTCAATAAATAAATAATCATTAAATTAATCCCCCCAATATACAATGAATAAATATGTAGGTAGAAATTAAATTATATGGTGAGACTGAAAATATATGTATCACTTAATTAGCTTCTTTATTTTTTCACCTTTTTTGTAAACAGTTTCATTTGTTCCTTGAATCGACTGTTTAATTGAGGTCTGAAGAAGTTTTCTCTAAGGGAGACCGTAAAGAAATAAGATGCCTTTTGTAGGGTTTTGTTTTCCCTAGAGATGTCCATTGAATGCAAACTCATAGCCATGTCTCCATGTGTAGAACACTACACAGTACCTTTCATTTGGTTCTAATAACAGCAGATTGTTTACTAGTTTGTCTACTAGTAATTACTTTAGTTTTTATTTTATTATGCTGATTATAAAGCAATGTTAACACTATAATATGTCATTGGCTGATCTTTAATAAATATTTTAACCAGTGTATCAGACTCAATTTGAATTGACATTAGCTTGGTACAACGTTAAGTAGCTTCTGATGTAGTTAAGCTACTGTTAACACATTAATTTTCAATTCAATTCAGTTTATTTATATAGCGCCAAATTCACAACACATGTCATCTCAAGGCACTTTACAGTTCAACCAGATCAAATTGATACAAAGTTTTCTATCTAAGGAAAACCAGTTGATTGCATTGACTCATTGACTCAAATACAATCCCCCACACTAAGCATGCTTGTAGCGACAGTGGAGAGGAAAAACTCCCTTTTAACAGGAAGAAACCTCCAGCAGAACCAGGCTCAGTGTGAGCGGCCATCTGCCGAGGCCGACTGGGGTTCAAGGAGACAGAAGCAGAGATACAAAAAGCAGCTGTAAAAGGCGGCCCCGTCCAGGAAACACACAGCCAGGCAGACGAGCTCCAAGGCAGCTCCCATGCCAGAGGACGAAGAAAGCACATCCACTCAGTCACGGTCAGAGAAACAGGACCACACTGGAAAACAGGCCGATCTCCAACATCTATAAACAAGGGTGTTGATAGAAGCAGCACAGCTGATGTTTCTTTCCAGGATGACGTCACAGCCAAACAGGAACAGACGAGGCAAAGCTACTCTGAGGAAAAGCAGAGAGAGCAGAAGGTTAGAGATTGAACTAACAGATTCTGCAGAATAGGAGAACAGAGAGAGAATGAAGCAGAATGATGAAATGGGGGTCCCTATGTCCTCCAAAAGTCTAAGCCTATAGCAGCATAACTATAGAGATAGCTCAGGATAACCTGAGCCACTCTAACTATAAGCTTTATCAAAAAGGAAAGTTTTAAGCCTAGCCTTAAAAGTAGACAGGGTGTCTGCCTCACGGACTAAAACTGGTAGTTGGTTCCACAGGAGAGGAGCCTGATAACTAAAAGATCTGCCTCCCATTCTACTTTTAGAAATTCTAGGAACCACTAGTAAACTTGCAGATTGAGAGCGAAGTGCTCTGTTAGGAACATAAGGAACAATCAGATCTCTGATATAAGATGGAGCTTGGCCATTTAAGGCTTTATATGTGAGAAGGAGGATTTTAAATTCTATTCTTGATTTAACAGGAAGCCAATGAAGAGAAGCCAGGATAGGCGAGATATGATCTCTCTTTTTAATTTTCATTAGAACTCTGGCTGCAGCATTTTGGATCAGCTGAAGGCTTTTAACTACAGTTTGTGGACTTCCTGATAGTAAAGAATTACAATAGTCCAGCCTTGAAGTAACAAATGCATGGACTAGTTTCTCAGCATCACCCCTGGACAGGATATTTCTAATTTTTGCAATGTTCCTCAGATGAAAGAAGGAAATTCTAGAAACCTCTTTGATGTGGGATTTAAATGACAGGTCCTGATCAAAAACAAAACCAAGATTTTTTACTTTATTATCTGAAATCAGTTTAATCCCATCCAAATGTTACATTAGTGTAACTTAGCTTGCTAGAATTCTTTAGGTGGTAGCTTTGGTGTAGTGAATAGGGTGGCCATTTCTATAGCACCAAAAAGGAGGACATTGTGCGGCATATCAATAAATTACTAAGGTGTACATAAGAATCGGGTAAAGTCACATTTATAGCACAATTCTTAGTAGTTTAAAGAGGATGCTTGTGTAGCTGAATAGAACAAAATATTAAAGAAATGTAAAAAAAGAATTGGTTCCCAGCATTTGTATTTATTTAATACATTGTGGTGTTTAAAAAGTGACCATTTTTTAACACGATTAATTTGCGCAGAACTGCTGCAATTGATCATAAAGCAGTTGTTTGGAAAAGAAGCTCGAGAAAGAGCTAGAGAATAGGACGATGCAAACTGCAAAAACGGGCTGGAAAAGAGGAATTCATGACATGGCTGCAGCCTGTTGAGAGTAAAGATGATTTTACCATGTTCTCTATCTATCCATATATATATATATATATATATATAAAAACTTGAGTCATGGAACTGTGCTTACAGCTCCTTATTTCATGTAAACTAATAACTTGTGTACATGACATACTTGTTGATGGCATTAAAATTATTTCTAATAGCATTAAAAGAGCATTAAATTAGAGTTCCTCATTCCTGTATAAAACCTGTGAACGCTTAATTTAATCTGACATATTAAAAAAATCCCCATCATCATCCAGCAGATGTTCAGTTTCTGCCCAAATATTTTCTTTCTGTTGTGGATTTTTGTAACAGGGATAACTAGGATCATACATAGTTTGTATGAACTCTGTTTATTCTCTGCTTCCAAACTCATCTCTTCATCCATTCCTGCAATAAGAATTTTCTTTTAAAGTTGAGAGATGCGCTCTAGAATCTAACAACTTCTTCCTGGTCTGTTGAAGCACCAATAGTCTGCATCAACTTATTTAATTAATTGCTCTTAGTTTTTGGGAATATATACGAACTATGCTCTAATTTCTAGTTACCGATCTGTTTTTACTATAATTTAATTTGACAAACCGGGTCTTCTCTACATTCTTTTTTCTGTTTGGTGTGATTGCAATAGCAGGTCTTGATCTGGACGGACCGGAGGGGAGCAAAAAATAGCTCAGCTCCGTATTTTGACGGTGAAGGACGGAGAAGACGTATGTGGGCGGTGACGAGCGGAGGATGTGGAACAGCTCTCATTGATTTACATGACAGACAAGTACTCCGCACGACGTACGTGAGCGGGGCGGAGCGCTGACGGAGTATGTGGAATCTGGGGGTAAAGGAGGACAAATACACGTCCGGCTGGGTGCAGCGCCGGACGCCGGACAGTGCAATGAAAATCCGGACTGTCCGCCCTAAAGCCGGACATCTGGCCACCCTAGTAGTGAAGCTTAATTTATTGTTGAGTAACTGATAGCTTAGCTCACTACACTGGACAAGTAGCTAGCCCAACACTGAAAACAACTTTGAGTCATGTTTGAACTGATGCAGCTTGGTCTGTGTTCTACTCACCCCATTTTAATTTACTAGCTTATAATAAACTAGAGGGTGTTAGCTTTCAAATAATGTATTACACATGTAATTTGGGCATACAGTTCCTAAGTTATTTGGGTATGCAAAATAGGAGAGAATTTCCCAAATTTTTGGCCAAAAGTTGGCAAATAAGCATCAACTAATCTGGATGTGAGCCTAAAATGGCCCAGATATGAAAAATGCACGTGGCCCACCTTGGCCAAGACACATTTGGGCCACTTTTGGCCGAAAGTCGGCAAATGAGCATCGACTAATCTGGATGTGAGCCTAAAGTGGCCCAGATATGAAAAAACGTATGTGGCCTACCTTTGCCAAAACACATTTGGGCCACATTTGGCCGGAAGTCGGCAAGTAAGCATAGACTAATCTGGATGTGAGCCTAAAGTGGCCCAGATATGAAAAAACGTATGCGGCCTACCTTTGCCAAAACACATTCGGGCCACTTTTGGCCTAGAGTCGGCAAATAAGCATCAACTAATCTGGATGTGAGCCTAAAGTGGCCCACATATGAAAAATGCACGTGGCCCACCTTGGCCAAAACACATTTGGGCCACTTTTGGCCGAAAGTCGGCAAATGAGCATCGACTAATCTGGATGTGAGCCTAAAGTGGCCCAGATATGAAAAAACGTATGTGGCCTACCTTTGCCAAAACACATTTGGGCCACATTTGGCCGGAAGTCGGCAAGTAAGCATAGACTAATCTGGATGTGAGCCTAAAGTGGCCCAGATATGAAAAAACGTACGCGGCCTACCTTTGCCAAAACACATTTGGGCCACTTTTGGCCTAGAGTCGGCAAATAAGCATCAACTAATCTGGATGTGAGCCTAAAGTGGCCCACATATGAAAAATGCACGTGGCCCACCTTGGCCAAAACACATTTGGGCCACTTTTGGCCGAAAGTCGGCAAATTAGCATCGACTAATCTGGATCTGAGCCTGAAGTGGCCAATATATGAAAAAATCATGCATGGCCCACCTTGGCCAAAACACCTTTGGGCCACACTTGGCCGAAAGACTGCAGGTAAGTATAGACTAACCTGGATGTGGGCCTATAGTGGCCCACATGTAACATGGTGGGGTCCATACTTTGTGAAGTATAAATGTGCCAGGACAAGAAAAGACAAGTTAGTATTGTTCTCTTATTGAACTGCTGTCCAGTGTGGGGGATAGCCCAAATGTAGTCTGAAATGGAAAAGATTATTTTTGAAAGCGGTATATAAACAGGGAATCTAAGTCCAACAGAAATAAAGTAGCAACAAGAGTCAACGAGCCAGGGGAAAAAACAAGGAATCCAACCCAGCCAACATATCCATGTGGGTATATCCATCCACGGAAGCCACAGCGGAGGCTATAGGCTTTGCTTTGTGCAGACGGTCTGGAGCGCAGCGGGGCGGAGCGGAGCGCTGACGGAGTATGTGGGATTTTGGGGTTAGCCTGACATGTTGGTCATGTTGCTGTTAGCATAAACAAAACATGTTGCACAATGCTTGCACACTGTTGCACTTTTATCCACAACTCTCTTTCCACCGTCATCGTAGGTCACTCTAAATGCAAAGTGGTCCCATACAGCAGACCTAAGTGCTGCTGGCGCGTCTTCCCAGACATGGGCAATGTGGAGTCAACAAGTCATCTCCATGTCATGTATTTGTTCTACCCAGCCACTGAAGCAGGTGAGTCCAATCTTCACCGTAAATTAACCTGTGCAGATTGGACTCACCTGGTTAATTGGCTGGGTAGATTAAATACATGACATGGAGATGACTTGTTGACTCCACATTGCCCATGTCTGCGTCTTCCAACTCCTGTTCTTTTCCACTCGTCATACCCACACAATTCTCCACAACAACTGATTTTTTTCTGCTACACCCGGCTACGCTGCTTCGCTTCTTCTTCTTCTTGTTTACTACTGGTGGTTGGCTTTGGTCGCAGTAGCGCCACCTTCTGCTCTGGAGTGTACACGCTTCGCCTATGAGAAAAAGGAGCAGCGCATGTACCGAACGCAACACACGTGAACCGAACCAAGACAGTCAAACCGAACGGTTCGGACGGTTTTCATAAACAGTTCCATCCCTAGTTTCCATGGTAGTCCCAACTGTGTTTCCCCATGTGGGCTTCCACGTATGGGGCCCATGTAACTTAAACTATGAGATCTGCAAATTTGCCCAGTTCAAACCCATGCCTATAGGCTATACGGGAAAACACACGTGGGGCCACCATGGAAACCATGGACAAACCCACTTGGGTCCCTATACAGCCAAAATTGAAACCATATGGGCCCCACATTAAATGCTGGCTGGAAAGGTACAACAGAACAATAACAAAGTACTAACCAAGACTTGAACTCACAAGAAACACAAAAGGATGCAGGAAGGGCATGCATGGAACACGGAAGATAATCAAGGGAATAAACACAGACAATCCTAAAAGGACAAAGGGAGATAGTAGGTATGTTTACATAGAGACTTTTTCCCTTTTGGTACGAAATCATTCTGATTGAGGATTTAAAGGCAGCTGTTTACATGCGAATTAATTCATTCCAATCTGGTGTGTACATGCAGCAACATCTAAGCAGAATGATTCTTTCTGATATGCACAGTATGATGTTAGATCACATTATTTTAAAGAAAAGGTTTAAAAAATGATACACATACAGTACACTCCTGGAGACAGCCAAGAGAAAAAGGCGTAGCGAAAGAGTCTGAATTAAAAAAAACAACTTTCTGTTGCTGTCCAGGGAATTACGCTGTTCACCACGTCACTCGTTGCATGCTGACGTTTTGTAGAAACATGCACTGTAAGAACGCAACCTTACAACTTTCTGATTCAGTGTTTACAAGATCCGACAATTGGTTTGGAGGAAAGGAACAGTCTACCCCTGTGAAACCAAATGGAAATTCACGGTTCCACTACTTCCTGAATTTCAGACAGCACCTTTTCTTCCTGTCTTTCATTATTGGACAAACTGATTAACCCAGGTGTGTTTGGCCAGTTATTGAGATCAGACACACCTGGATTAATCAGTTTGTCCAATAATGAAAGACAGGAAGCAAAGGTGCTGTCTGAAATTTAGGAAGTAGTGGAACCGTGCATATAGCCCATTTCTTTGTATCCAACTCCCACTGCTCATACTTCTTTGGGCTCCTTCTTTTATTTTCAAGTTGATATGAGTGGAACTTTATACAAGTCTATGACTTTGTATATATTGTCTATAACTTTTTTCCCTCCTTGCACTCTGTTTTAATGCATTTCTGTGCTAAATAATGAACTTAAACCATAAGATAAGATAAGATAAGATAAGATAAGTACATATTCCTTTTTCAGTGGAAATGTTCCATGATGGGCATGATTGATAACATTGCTGCAGGAACAACTTTCCACATTGCTCCTCACTCATTCTGGAAGAAGCTTACCATTAATGATGCTTTGTTGGAGATTGCTATGGAAGCAGTGAGAAGACTAAACACTTTTAGGCCTTAACCGCTTTAGTGTTCTCCACTATGGAGGTGAGAGAAGAATTTTATCAGAGCTAATGTCTATCATGGACAACACACCCCATGGCAAGCCTGAATGTTGCATCCATGATTCAAAGAGAAACCAACCATTCATAAAAAAAAAGTTAAAAGGCAGATGTTGAATCCTGAGAGTTGTTCGGGAGACCCAACTGACACTCATACTAGCAGGAATATACCATAGGCATAGCCAAGTTGATCTTTTCCTTCCTTCTGCTTTTAGTCTCTTAGAGCATCTGTCAGTAGCTATAAATATTGTGCTGGCTGTGCTGAATTTGTTGTTTGTTGAGGAAAGTTTATATATATATATATATATATATATATATATATATATATATATATATATATATATATATATATATATATATATATATATATATGTATGTATGTATGTATATATTCTCTTACAAGATTAATGTTTTTTGTCTAATGTCCCTGTTTAAAATTACTGTCAATTCAATTCAGTGAATGCACAACATTTTCATTCCAAGAGGCCAGGGTTACTCAATTCAGTCTTATGAGGGCGCAATCCACCAGGTTTCCCATATCTCCCTGCTCTAACAAAGTTGACTCAAATTAAATAGATCTTTTTATGATCGGTATAACAATTTGAGTGTGAGAAGGGGTAGATTATATATAAGATTTTCTTCCTTCTGCTCCCTTTCATATATATACATATATATATTTATAAATATATATATATATGTATATGTATATATATATATTTATATATATATATATATACATACATATATATATATATATATATATATGTATGTATATATAAAAAAAAGAATATATATATATATATATATTTTATTTATTTATTTATATTTTTAAATATTGTGTCATGTATTTTGTTTTGTCCAAAGAATTAAATAAAGATGTAAGCTAAATTGAGTAAGACCAAGCGTGAGAGTTCATTTGTGGAACCATTGGAAATGTAAATTGTAAATGCAAATTAACAAAGCAGACCTACACTATGTGCCTCACAGTGGCATTGTCTTTTGTACTTTAAAATTAAGGCAACATTGTTAAAGGAATAGTACACCCAAAACATGATTAGCCTTCATTTTCTACTCACCCCCATGCTGAACAACACTCTGGAGTACTTTTTTGATATCTCAAATGCATCTGGAGATCTGGGAGGCTTCTTGCTGTCTGCTGACATTCAAATAATGGAGGTCTATGGCGCCCGAGGCAGAAAGGTCCATAAAAGTCCACAAAAAACGTGTCAATATTCCTCCATACTGCTCGTCCAATGTATTCCAAGTGTCCTGAGTGGGTAGCGTCCAGAATTTACTCGAAACCAAGTCATTTAGAATGTTTTTAGAGCATAAACAGTAGTGTATAGGATTTCCTGAAAGCGCGTTCACGACGTTACGGAAGCCGGCAGATCAAACCAGATGAAAGTGCGCATTCAGCGTCTGCTCTGCCGATAATGTAAGCGTAGAAGAAATGTGCTGTTTACCTGTGCAAAGAAAGAAACAACGAAAGAAAAATATCTGAGGACTTCAGTGTTGAGGAAGAGCATGAGTTCTTTGCCGAGCTGAATGCGCTGGTTTGGTCTGCCGGCTTCCGTAGCGTCGTGAGCGCGCATGTGCGCGCTTTCAGGAAATCCTATACACTACTGTTTATGCTCTAAAAACATTCTAAATGACTTCGTTTCGAGTAAATTATGGACGCTACCCACTCAGGACACTTGGAATACATTGGACGAGCAGTATGGAGGAATATTGACACGTTTTTTGTGGACTTTTATGGACCTTTCTGTCTCGGTCACCATAGACCTCCATTATTTGAATGTCAGCAGACAGCAAGAAGCCTCCCAGATCTCCAGATGCATTTGAGATATCAAAAAAGTACTCCAGAGTGTTGTTCAGCATCGGAGTGAGTAGAAAATGAAGGCTAATCATGTTTTGGGTGTACTATTCCTTTAAGTCTGTATGCCGTGAAGGATCGTATCTTTATTCAAATTCTACTTTCCGTGACATTTTTTTTTTGTTTCAAGTTGGAGTTATCCAAATTACGAGTGTTTTGAATGCATCATATTCGAATTTACAAAGCGCGCTCGGGAGCAGAAAGTGCGGGAGCCGTGAGGTCTATCCAGGAGAGGACGCAACGGGGAGGTGAGTCCCTTAAGAAAAATAAATGAATGCCTTAATCTGTCTGTGGGAAACGTTTAGCTTTTATTGTTGGAACTTCACATGTTTGTTTTTTTTAGCTGCCAGTGGTACAAAAAAACGTTAGCTAGTTAACTTTCAGTTAACAGGGGTGAAAGTAAGCTGGTATGGTCCAGTATTGTGTAGCTACCACTAAAAGATTAGCAGCTGCATGCAGTAAAGCCTCTAGAACCATCACGACCGCACTGTTTACAAAAAAAAAAAAAAGATCTACCAGCAATTCATGCTCTTTAAAACTACTTTGTCTGTTTGAAAATCCATTTTAATCCAATCCGAATTTAACTGTCTGAGCTGAGTTTTAGTTCATGCTGGCACTGGTGTCCTGCCCTTCCTCCTCTCCTCCTGAAGTCCGGTGGTCTCCCCTGCTCCCTGAACATTCGTTTACTGCAAGATTAATTACTTCATGTCTATTGCAAAATGCCCTATTTAAAATCAGTAGGACAGCAGCTGTGTTTGAGTTCAAAGCAGCAATTTAACTTTAGCAACACATAAAGGCGACTGCAGTCTGTACGGCATGTCGCATCCATCCGAGACTGACCTGCTTATTTCTGCACCAGAGGAGACGGACACTGAACGTAAAAAATGGATGAAACAGTAAAATCATATTTTTCTGGCTCTGATTGAACATCAATCTCGAAAATAATGAAAACGTTGTGGAATTAATTTTTTGTGGTCCAGGCAGCGCAGCGTGTGAACGTGAGTGAGAGGGCGTGCCGCTGTGAAGCCAGAAGAGAAAAGGTGTGTGAAATGCATCCGGTAAAGAAAGAGACGGTGACCGCAGCAGGTAGAAGAACAGCGGTGATAAATATGCAGCATTGAAATAAAGCTGCTTCTCTGCAGCATAGTTCAGTCTGGAAGTTGGTGCCACTTCGGCCGTGGAGAAGATGGAGAAACACGTGTTTCTCAGGATTTTCAGCCCCCCCCACACACCCCCACCCGCGTGCTCAGTAATCAGTTGATCTATGAGTTTATTTCTACGTTACCTCCATGTTTGTTTGGTTTCCATAAACATCGTGACGTGCGTGATTTCACAATTGTGTTCCACCAAGCAATAGGGCTGGGCGATATAGAAAACTTATCGATAAAAAAAATGCATATTGATCGATAACAATATTCTTCTAGAGGTGCTGCTGGCACCTCGTTATTGTTCAGCTTAGTTTCCTGCTTTAACCTGAGTTATTACTTTGAAGTTGCTGGCCCCTCAGCATTTTTCTCTCAATTGTTAGAACTACGTGGGAAACTGCCCAGAACCGAATATATATATATATATATATATATATATATATATATATATATATATATATATATATATCCTCTGATATATATATATATAAGTCTGATAACACAAGCAACTTTTTTTTATCATCTCAGCCGCTCACACCTGCAGGAGTAAGGGCTGTGTAGGCCCCGGCGCGGCTCTACATCACCTCCGAGGAATCTTCGGGAATTTCGGGAAAATATACAGGTGCTGGTCATAAAATTAGAATATCATGAAAAAGTAGATTGATTTCAGTAATTCCATTTAAAAAGTGAAACTTGTATATTATATTCATACATTACATACAAACTCATATATTTCAGATGTTTATTTTGTTTAATTTTGATGATTACAAATGACAACAAATGAAAATCTCAAATTCATCATATCAGAAAATTAGAATATTACTGAAGACCAATAAAAACAAAGGATTTATAGAAATGTTGGCCAACTGAAAAGTATGAACATGAAAAGTATGAGCATGTACAGCACTCAGTATTTAGTTGGGCCTCCTTTGGCCTGTATTACTGCAGCAATGCGGCGTGGCATGGAGTCGATCAGTCTGTGGCACTGCTCAGGTGTTATGATAGCCCAGGTTGCTCTAATAGTGGCTTTTAGCTCTTCTGAATTGTTGGGTCTGGTGTATTGCATCTTCTTCTTCTTCACAATACCCCATAGATTTTCTATGAGGTTAAGGTCTGGAGAGTTTGCTGGCCAATTAAGACCAGGGATACCATGGTCCTTCAACCAGGTACTGGTAGCTTTGGCACTGTGTGCAGGTGCCAAGTCCTGTTGGAAAATGAAATCTGCATCTCCAAAAAGTTGGTCAGCTGCAGGAAGCATGAAGTGCTCTAAAACTTCCTGGTATGTGGCTGCGTTGACCCTGGACCTCAGAAAACACAATGGACCAACACCAGCAGATGACATGGCACCCCAAACCATCACTGACTGTGGAAACTTTACACTGGACTTCAAGCAACGTGGATGAAGTGCCTCTCTTCTTTTCCTCCAGACTCTGGGACCTTGATTTCCAAAGGAAATGCAAAATTTACTTTCATCAGAGAACATGACTTTGGACCACTCACCAGCAGTCCAGTCCTGTTTCTCTTTAGCCCAGGCAAGACGCTTCTGACGCTGTCTGTGGTTCAAGAGTGGCTTGACACAAGGAATGCGACAGCAGAAACCCATGTCTTTCATACGTCTGTGTGTGGTGGTTCTTGAAGCACTCACTCCAGCTGCAGTCCACTCTTTGTGAATCTCCCCCACATTTTTGAATGGGTTTTGTTTCACAATCCTCTCCAGGGTGCGGTTATCTCTCTTGCTTGTACACTTTTTTCGACCACATCTTTTCCTTCCCTTCGCCTCTCTATTAATGTGCTTGGACACTGAGCTCTGTGAACAGCCAGCCTCTTTAGCGATGACCTTTTGTGTCTTGCCCTCCTTGTGCAAGGTGTCGATGGTCGTCTTTTGGACAACTGTCAAGTCAGCAGTCTTCCCCATGATTGTGTAGCCTATAGAACTAGACTGAAAGACCATTTAAAGGCTTTTGCAGGTGGTTTGAGTTAATTAGCTGATTAGAGTGTGGCACCAGGGGCCATCAATTTTGAACCTTTTCACAATATTCTAATTTTCTGATATGATGAATTTGAGATTTTCATTTGTTGTCATTTGTAATCATCAAAATTAAACAAAATAAACATCTGAAATATATGAGTTTGTATGTAATGTATGAATATAATATACAAGTTTCACTTTTTAAATGGAATTACTGAAATCAATCTACTTTTTCATGATATTCTAATTTTATGACCAGCACCTGTATATTCTGGGCAGTTTCCCACGTAGTTCTAACAATTGAGAGAAAAATGCTGAGGGGCCAGAAACTTCAAAGTAATAACTCAGGTTAAAGCAGGAAACTAAGCTGAACCAGGTTCAGCTTAGAAGAGTGCGGGTGGCGGCGGCGGTCCATTTTTTAATTTGTTATATTTATTTTGGTCACTTTAGTTTATTCTTTGTCAGTATTTTCCTCAGTATTATTTTCTTTAAAACAATACTGTAATTGTTAAAAAAGTTGGTTAAATAAATATTTAATTGGAAGTCTGTGTTTGTGTTCTTTATTAAAATTAGATTATTTAGCAATATCATAAAAAGTCCAGGCAGAGCTGCACATAAAATATGGTTTCAAATCTTTTCAATAATTATCGATATCGATCAATATGCATTTTTTTTTTATCGATAAGCTTTTTTTCTATATCGCCCAGCCCTATTACAAAATGTAAATGTGCATTAAGAATAATTTTCATCTACTAGTTTATAAAGAGATAGATTAATGTTTCAGTCAGTACCGGCAAGAATTTAAAACTACTTTCACCCTTGGTTAGATGTTGTATACTGACAAGAAAATAGTTTAGATTGAACATGGAAAAAAATTTAAAATGGTTAACTGTTATAATTATTCAGTTTATGTACTATACTGCATTGTTTGAACTTGCATGCTCTTCCAAAAGAATGCTGTGTTGTGAGCAATTCAGTGGCCAGTGTAAGCATATTTTGGCTTTCATATTTTGCTTAAAAAAAAATAGACCTTGCATTTCTTTGATTCGGCTTCAACTACATCCCTAGTAAAATAAATACATAATTTCTATTTGTCTAAAGCAAAATGTGAATGTCTTTTTTGTTTGTATGACTTTATTTTTGTGAAGGAAAAAGACGCAGTGCTACATTATTAGGGATGCACGATATTGGAGTTTTGGCTGATATCCGATATGATGATATTTTAAAACTTGTGGCCGATAACTGATATTGATACCAATATTAAAGCTGAAAAAATAAGTAGTGATTGCAAACAGTTTGTTATCCGTGCCCAAAGATGCCAGAACATTGTTAAAGACACAGGTTTGCCATGCTGTTAGACCCTTGGCAGGTGGATCATTCCACTATTTTGGGATACAGAATATGTTCACTAAAATATTTCAGAGACTTGCATTCATTGTTCCAGATAGTCACAACTTTAAATTGCAATTGATTATTGACGGTCTTCTAATTTTTTTTTATTATTCAGTTGGGAATGTGTATGAGTTTGTCTAGTATTTGTAAAATTATCTTTGTGTTGTTGTACCCTCTTCCTCTTCTAGGCAATGTTTTACATTGTTGAATTTGAAGAGACCCAAGAAGTCGAGGTGGTGCCAGCAGCTTGGGTGGCTGATGACATTTGTCAGTGGCCCTCTTACTACAAGCCTGAAGATTTGGTAAAGGCTGTAAAAAATGCAGAACAGCCGGAATCATCTTGGGAAGAGTACAGAGTTAGGATTTTATATAAAGCAGGTATACACATCACCACATACCTGAATTCAGTCATTAAAAAAAATACACTATTAGAGTAATTCTATCTAAATCTCTTTATTTACAGCAAAATACACAACTGCCCGCCTCAAACTTCCCCAGGCAGAAACCCACACCGACCTACAGACAGCAGAAGAAGATGATGACATACCACAGAGAAAGCGAAAAAGACTGTAAGCATTCAAAGCCACTACAGCACTATATTTGTGAGATATTAAGAATTATTACTTCATTAGCCACTGTCAATAACCACCTCACTTAGAGTGATTTCTAATTCAGTTTATTTTAGAAAGTAAGTCATTTGCTGATGCAATTCATATAAATTCATAAAGTGTTATACATAAACTAATATTATAATACCATTACTTATGTGATATTGATGACTATCAAGGTACAACCACTGGAGCTGTAAACACCAACTACACAGGATGCCATGTTTTGAGGCTGAAGTATAACATTTAGCTTTGAAAACTGAATCTCTTTATTCATTCACATTATGTTGTAGAAAAATCACTTAGTTGGGGAGACCTGGGTAAGTTGAACCTAGGGACAAGTTTAACCACCAATTGTTGCTAGGAACCCTTAAGGAAAAAAATGAACATGTGACCAAATATTTAGGATAATGGTATAATTTCATGGAGTATGTAAAGGCAAGAACTATAAAAGTGGTTTGACATACGTATGTCCAAAAATGAGAACAAAACATTTTCACTGTTGAGAGTGAATCCAGTCAATAATCAAGTGTTATGAGATTTGTGTTTAGATAGAATTATAAATTTGTTTTATACACGAGTCATGGTATCTATGAGGTGGTAAACCTGTGTGAAAATTGACCCTTTCAGCTGCGGGGAGGAATAAATTCCATAAAGTAGCTGTGGGATGAGTTGAGCCACTTGTCCTATACACTGAATAATGAATGTATTTCAGGTTATTACAGCATGATTCTGGATTATGATTACAGTATGTACCTTAAAACAGGCAGTGTTGTTTCTTGTAAGGCAAGCGTTACTTTCAGAGAGGAAGAGAATGGATTCTTTCAAAGTAATGTAAAAAAAAATTCCCCCACCCCACCCCCAAAAAATGATAAAATCTCAGTGAGTTGGTAGCTCAGAAACAGGTCCCTGGTTTTGTGTTCATCTGCAACCTGGACAGGTGGAATATTGTTAGAAGTGGGGGTGGGAGATGGATAAAGGGGGTGGACAGTAGGGCTGGGTATTGTTAAAAAATTTTCGGTTCCGGTACCAATACCGATACCTTCACTTCGATACCGGTTCCTGAACGATACTTTTTTCGATACCAGTTTTATAATATCAATTTGAAGAAAAAGAAAATTACACAACATAAAAAAGTACAAATCTTGAGTTTTATTTTAAGCTCAGATTTTTCCATTTACAGTTTTCCTCTTACATAAAAAAAATTCAGTGTCTAATATTCACTGTTAGGGCTGGGCGATATGGAAAAAAAACTATATCACGATATGGATTATTTTATATCACGATAACGATATATATCACGATATACCACAACTGATGTTGCATTTTATGTTTTCATAGTCCGTCAGATGGACAGGGTTGAAAAAAATCTTTCATCGCCTATTTTTTACCCATCATCTTGTTTCCTAATATGAGAATCCCAACCCCAAACCAAGAACACCAGTTATGCAATTTGCGGCCATGACAGTGAACAGTATAGAATCTTGGCTATTGCGCTGCAGTAATTAATCATTTAATATTCGTTTGTTATTGACATTTTATAAAATTCCAAGGCCAGGTTTTTCTCTTGTCTTTCACTTACCTTGTTTTCCACTAGGAGGGTCCAGTCCTTGATGAAATGGATGGTGAGACTCATATAAGGCTGTGTTGCTCTACTCATCCACATGTCTGTAGTCAACGCATAATGCGTCGCACCACTGCGTACCTCTCTCTCCACTTCAGCCCGACAACTAGCATATAAGCCAGGCAGCTCCACTTTACTGAAATGTTTTCGACTAGGCATCACATATCTGGGATCGAGTGTACGGACGAGGTCCCGAAAGCTGTCTTTCTCGACTATGTAAACGGGGGCCATGCCTTTACAGATATAGCGTGAAATGGCACCTGTGATCTGCTTGAGTCGCTGAGACGTCTTCTCATATTGTGATCCTTGGGCGAATGCTTCCTTAAGCTTCGGCTGTGAGAATTTCTTTCCAGTGCTTCCTGTATTTTCATCCCTTGTTTGTTTTGATCGGAGTGGTTGTAGTTTCCCGTGTTCTTGTTCATGATTTTTCTTCAGGTGGTAAAAGAGGCCGGAAGTATTTGCATCAGCCGCTGGAACGGCTTTGCTGCACAGTTTACATATCGGCTGCGTTTGTTCTTTATCAGATGGCTGAAATCCGAAATATAACCAAACAACCGAGCTGCCTCCCCTTTTGGGCAAAAGTGGTGTTTGTTGTTTTCTGTGACCTGGCAACCGTTTCGGACTCTGTAACCGCTGCTGTGGTAACATCTTCTTGGGTGTCCATCATTCATTTTTTTTCAAGCGAGAAAGAAATTTCGCGGGCTCTCTCCGTCAGTAATGTCGCAAACGTATGGTCCGAGGCGCGTGACGTAAAGCGTTTTTTTTTTTCGTTATATACACTTAGTTTGCATAGCAAAAACGCAAAATGTTATATTAACAAATTATATTAAAATGTATATTAGCAGTAATAATAATAATAAAAAAGTTTATCACGATAGAAAAAATAGAGGAGAAAGGTCACGATAGACATGTTTCTCTCGTCCTCACGATATATATCGCCATATCGCCCAGCTCTATTCACTGGTACATTGTGAGGACCTTTTTACTTAGCAGTTTTCCTTTAGAAAAATTACCATGTCTGACAAACAAGCCGTTGAATGGGATCCTACTGACAGCGCACCGCTGGTATTTGGGGGTCTGAGTTGCTCCGACAGAAATATTGGAAGGCAGGATGAACTGACTGCAATGATTAAGTTTTCAGGTGGATTTTCCCACTTAAAAACATATTAAAACTACTTTATTCCCACTGATCACAGCAAATATGTGTCTTTTCCTCAGAGTAGCTTTGCCTCGTCTGTTCCTGTTTGGCTGTGACGTCATCCAGGAAAGAAACATCAGCTGTGCTGCTTCCATCAACACCCTTGTTTGTAGATGTTGGAGATCGGCCTGTCTTCAGGTGTGGTCCTGTTTCTCTGGCCGTGGCTGGGTGGATGTGCTCTCTTCATCCTCTGGCATGGGAGCTGCCTTGGAGCTCGTCTGCCTGGCTGTGTGTTTCCTGGACGGGGCCGCCTTTTACAGCTGCTTGTATCTCTGCTTCTGTCTCCTTGAACCCCAGTCGGCCTCGGCAGATGGCCGCTCACACTGAGCCTGGTTCTGCTGGAGGTTTCTTCCTGTTAAAAGGGAGTTTTTCCTCTCCACTGTCGCTACAAGCATGCTTAGTGTGAGGGATTGTATTTGAGTCAATGAGTCAATGCAATCAACTGGTTTTCCTTAGATAGAAAACTTTGTATCAATTTGACTGTATGATCTGGTTGAACTGTAAAGTGCCTTGAGATGACATGTGTTGTGAATTTGGCGCTATATAAATAAACTGAATTGAATTGAAAATATAGCTGCAAGGCAAAGAAAGGATAGAGTAGCTCCGCCTAACGTGCGTCAGAGCCACTTTTGCACCGCGCAGCCAGAGCAGCAAAGCTGCTTCAGCCGCGCGTCAGAACTAACTGGTACAAGCAGCAAAAAGGAAGCAGCAGACGTGATTTTGCTGCTCCTGCTGCATCCAGTTTGAAAGCAGCATGATTCACTCCGCTCTGGCTTTGCTCCGCCCACGGGCTGCTGAGAGGAGGATGGTGGCGCCGGCTGCGGTCCGCTCTTCTTGCAGTCAAACACCGAGCAACTTTCTGCTCTTAAATTGTTTCCGTGCACGATGTATTGCATTGCGCACTATTGGCATCAGTCTTAATAAAGTGAAGCCGCACTTTTGAAGGGGTTTCATAACGCTCCAACCGGTTCACAACAGATACACATGAACCCTGGCTGTAGGCGTGACCACCTGTGTATTTTTCTTGGATGACGCAATCACGTTAATTGTTACAGCCAATCACCGAAACTTGGTACCTAAAGACGAGGCATGTTTCCATACTCTGTAGAACCGAAGCATTTCGGTCGGTACCATAAAGGAACCGAAGTTCGGTACCCAGCCCTAGTGGACAGGGGTGGCTCAACATACCCTGCTATGGGCAACGTATCTCATATGTTAAAAAACAAACAAACAAAAAAAAAAAAAAAACCTTATCCAATACGTGGGGTAAGCTGTGCCACCAGACCACTTTTTTTGGAGAGGCTACAGTATATTATCTACTGTTACACTCAGGTTAGACTCTTACTTGTTTGTAGGAATGTACAACACCCTTAAATGTATACAGATTAATTATTTGCAGTGACTACAATGGGCTTTATGCACAGCTCCACTACTTCCTGAATTTAAGGTAGCTCCTTTGTTTCCTGTCTTTCATTACTGGACGAACTGATTAATCCAGGTGTGTCTGGCCAGTTACTTAGGTCATACACACTTGGATTAATCAGTGCATCCAATCATGAAAGACAGGAAACAAAGGAGCCTCCTGAAGTTCAGAAAATGATGGAGTTGTGCATAGAGCCTGTTGTTTTAACACTAGAAGTCCCAAAGTGCAGACTTGAGGCCCCGTCCACACGAAGACGAACCCTGGCCTAAACGCACAAATTTTTCACCAAACCAGCCTCTCATCCACACGAAGCCGGCGTTTCGGGGGTCTGTAAACGATCTTTTTTTTATTCAGCCTTCAGAGTGGGAAGATTTCGAAACGCCGCGTTTCCATCTTTACGCTCTAACCGCATATTTTTTTTACAACGCATGCGTCATAGCGTCGCCTCTACACACGCATGCGCGACCAGTATCACAACAACAATGGCGCCATTGCTGCTAATGCTACTCACCCTGTTGTCGGGCTTACAACAGAATCTTCTTCTTGTGGAATATCTCCAGGAAGAACAGAGCAATATCGACGACATAGTTCAGCACCTGAATTTGACTTAACCACGAAAATGGACCCGCAGGGCAACCATTTATAAATATTAGTGCGCATGCCCAACATTTCGTCGCTTATTTTTGCTTTGGCACCACAGCGCCACTTACAGGCCTGGCATACATTTTGCAGCATTTTCATGCATTCGTGTGGACGCTCACATTTATTTTACGTCTCCGTCTTTACGGCAAACGTTTTGGAAAATATCAGCGTTTCGTGTTCGTTTTGACTTCGTGTGGACGGGGCCATAGTCTGCACCTAGTTTGTATCAAGTATCCCCCCAAAGGTGTTAACGGCTCTCCTCTGGTGCTCCATTCTCAAATCAAATGCAAATGTGGGAATGTGGTTTGGTGACTTCAGCTGGTGTGCTGGGGTTTCTTTGTTAAAGTTGCCTCCCTTTGTGTTGTAAATGAGCTTTTTCAAGGAGTTGAGTAATTTACAGAATTTCTGTGGGGATAAATAGAGCAGGCACAGCACACAGACTCAGAATTCACCCGGAATTCACCATGGCACAACCAATGCGACCAAGAAGGATGAACGCTCAAGAGGCTTTAGCCATGCTTCAGAGCATGCCAGACTACGAATCTGATGGTGGATCTGTTGGAGACTTAGCATTTCAGAATGAAAACGGCGCAACCGATTCTTCAAGTGAAGAGGATGATTCATATGAGAATGCGACTGCTTTTGCACCAGCAAATCCTCCCCTCCAAAGACGCACCAGGGGCCGAGTGGTCAATTATATGATTGAGCGGGACAGTTCAAACACTGAGGCTACATCAGATGAAGAGGAAGACACAGTGCGCGGCAACTCCCCTCCTTGCAAAGAAAAAAAAACTGCTGGCACAATGCCTGGATCCACAGAGAAGGCGAAAGATGGCACTGTTTGGTCCCACTGGAAAGTTGAAGACTTTTCTGTTCCTGAAACCCCACAGACTGCCTTCAATGGATCAGGAGGGCCAACAGATTCTGCGAAACGCAAAATCACAAGCCGCCTTCGCAGATTCCTGTGTTTGTTGGATATGAACATGTTGCTGACCATCAGAGACTGCACAGTCCACGAGGCCCGCAGAACAAACCCCAGCTGGCAGATGAGTGTCTACGAGCTGATGGCTTTCCTCGCAATCCTTTTTCGAAGGGCTGCCATGGGTTACATTGGTCCCATGCGACACATGTGGGCCAATAAATTCGGAAACGCAGATATCAAACCCATAATGCCTCGTAACCGTTTTTTTAAAATAAGACGGTACCTTCGTTTTGACAACAAGGACACCCGCAAGGAACGCATACACAATGACACATTTGCAGCAATTTCTGACATCTGGATGCGGTTTGTTCAGAACTGTGTGTCGTCCTACAGTCCAGGACAGCATGTTACTGTGGATGAGCAGCTGTTTCCGTCCAAGGTTCGGTGCCCCTTTTTGCAGTACATTGCATCCAAGCCTGTCAAGTTTGGAATCAAGTTTTGGATTGCAGCAGATCTGGACACAAAATACATGTGTAATGCCATCCCTTACTTGGGAAAGGATCCCACTCGTCCAAAAGGAGAGAGGTTGTCAGAGAACGTTGTTCTGAAATCGATGGAACCATTTTTGGACAAGGGAAGGACTGTAGCTATGGACAATTTCTTCACCTCTCTGTCTTTGGCTAACAGGCTCCTTGAGCGAAATACAACTCTGCTTGGCACCATCAACAAAATTCGTCGGGAGCTACCAGCAACAGCAAAGGAAAACTTGGGGCGCCAGTTGCACTCCACGCAGGTCTTCAAATCTGGAAGTGCCTTGCTGACGGTGTATGCGACAAAAAAATAATAAATCTGTCTGTCTTCTGAGTACCATGCATCACAGAGTGGAAATTGTGGACAGTCAAAAACAAAAACCAAACACTGTGGTTGATTACAACCATCTCAAATTTGGTGTTGATATTATGGACCAGAAACTGCACAACTACTCTGTGCGTGCAGGAACACGGAGGTGGCCTATGGCTGTGTTTTATAACCTGCTTGACATGGCCGCCACAAATGCACATGTTTTGTACACAGCGTGTACAAGATCCAAAGAAAGTCGTCGACTGTTCATGCTGGAGCTTTCAGAGGAACTCAAAAACAGGCTCCTGCAGGAAAAGACACAAGAGGAAGAGCAAAAACAGCTACGTCGTGAGATGAGAGTTTCCCAGCAGAAAAAGACTCAATGCCAGGTGCGCATACTCTGCAATAACAACAGAAGTACTGAACGTTGTGTCCACTGCGGCAAATTTACCTGTGGCAAATGTAGGAAAGGCTCACCATGGGAATGTGGAAACTGCTAGATGGGACAATTGCATTTTACATTTTTCCACATTATATTTAGTGCTTCATCCATATGTAGACTGTTTTTCTTTATCTGAAATAAAAAAAAACTTTCTGAGGATATACCTTCTGTCTGTTGTTTTTCAAAATTGAGCTGTTTGGGGTGGGAATTGGGCTCCAGTCCCCCCAACTGATCTGTACAATGAAAACATCTCAATCAGCTGACAAGAACATTTATACAACAATGACCATCTGCCCTATTTACTAGAGGGCAAACAAGCAAACATCATCCGCTCACGATTTCCAGCGGAAAGCCGGTTTTGTGCTGGAAACCCGTTTCCAGCTCAAATTCCAATCTGGCGGCAGGGGGAAATGTAAAGGTTATGGGTGGGAAGTGTAGCTTCCAGAATAAATAGGCCCAGCAGATCGACTCAGAATTTCAAGCTTGGCTTGGCTTGACGTACAAGCTTGGCTGCAACAGACGAGCATGTGTTGTACAAGCCGTGCACAGGGACCAAAGAGAGTCCACCAAAGTTAATTCTGCTACTTGCAAATGAACTTCGTAACATTTGTATGCAAGAAAAGGCAATAAAGGAAGAACACATGAGACAGCATTGTGAGATGAAGAGTCTAGGGCTGTTCCTTTTGTATTACTCCAATACTAAAGGCATACTGTTTGTCATTCTCTAAGATTAAATTTTGAATGACATAAAAAGGTGAGACAAGACAAAATACAATTATTCTTTCTTTCATATAGTGAGCTTTGCAATATAAATGAGTCTGTTGGTGAATGGACAATAGAAATAGGCTCTGCCTTGCCTTGTTGGAAAAGCATGGTTATGACTTTTTTCTCAGCTCAGGAACTAGGACCCGTATGATATCTGGTTGTTCAATAGGTTTGCCTAAATAAAAGATTTAGATATGACATATAAATATATTCCTGCAAAAAGGTATGATGTTGCAGGGGCAGGTACTGAAAAGTGCTTGGAACATGGTCTTGATGACAGTTTGTTTCAGCCTTTATCCAGTCTTAATGTAGAAGGGCTGGTCATATCACAGGTTATTTGCATTACAATAGGGACAGTTAGCAAGGCAGAGTGAATACACAAACTTTCAGATGGGAGGGGGGCTTGCAGGAAAACTGAAAATCTCTGGGACATCTAGTGTTAATGTAGTGATCCTGAATATGAGAAGGAACTCAACTTACACCGGACTCCCTATAGTGTAGAGTTCGGTGTAGTGGTCTTAGATTAATGTGTATCATGAGATGCAATTATCTTCTTTCTCATAAGGTTTTTTACTCATGTGTAGTGAGTGATTACTGAAGGCATTCTCCTGCCCTTGCTAATGAAAGTAATAGGGCTAAGAGGTCTGATGTGTGCTATACCTAAAGCAATACAAGTTCAGTGCAACAACTTACCAATTACGAATGTTTTATACTTTCATTTTCTTCCTCTCCCCATCCAAATCCCCTATACGCACACACTAGACCAAACATGCGCTTTCAAAGCGACAGCGACTCACCTGCACCAAAATCATCACTACCTGCAGCCCCCAAAATTCAACGGCCAGACTTCAGTGTAACACAGAGAAGGGCCCCTAGCCCCCAACGACCTGCATCAGTGGCAAGACCACTGCCCAATGCTAGCCCACAACAACCAGGGACCAGTCGGGGCAATGAACTGTCAGCTGCAGGTGCTTCAAACCTTGCTCGTAAGTGATTGTATTTTTACACTAATGTACATACCCTCTCTGTCTCACAATTTTTTTCATCTTCCAATGCCTCTTTCTTTTTAATTATTTTATTGTATGTTATTTTAGCTCTTCTGTGTAGGCTCCTGACAAACCAAGAACTTATCATGGAGCAGATCAAAATTATTACCCTGACCCTGAAGAAGATCCATGGACAACCTGTTGGTGGGCAGGAGGTCCTTGAAAAAGATGTCATCCCAGTTAAGGATATCAGCTCTTTACTGGCTTTGGAGAAGCGGGTCAGGGAGGAGGCGGACTTTAAACAGAAAATGGTAACAATGCATTTCTCACTCTAGAACTATTTTGTGAGTGCTAGTGTTTCTGCTAGATTTTTTTTTTTATTTGAGTGAAGACTATTCTAAACTAAAGAGTGTTTGGATACATGTTTTGTACATCTGTGGGAAACAAAATTCATCCTGCACATCCAGAATGAAGATCAGCTGGTTACATGGATATCTCAGGTAAAAAAAATAAACCATAGCACACTGAAATGACTTCACTGAAAATGTATTGATTTATTGAAATAAATATTTACTGACAGCTGTCAATAGACAGAGCAGTCAGTCTTTGGACATTTTTCATCCATAAAGTGTGAGCTTTGTGGTCGTGTTTGATAATCAGACTGTACAGTTTGAGTACATAAATTGTAGGTGTGGAACGGTTCACAAAATCCACGGTTCGGTTCGATTCACGGTTTCTGGTAACGGTTTTCGGTTCGGTTCGATACATGTTGATTGTTACACCGAAATACCATAAAAATGTATGGAATTAATGAAAAAATCCCCCAAAAAATAATGGATTGTAATTATTTTAAATGATCCGCGGAAACCCTGGATCATTTCCATATGTTTTGCTGCTTTGAATTTAATCATCTGGCGCATGCTCTCTACCATCTCCAAGGGACTCAGAGGGGAGCGGACGGAGGGAGCCACAGTGGAGGCTGCAGACTTTGCTTTGAGCAGCCGGTCTGGAGCGCAGCGGGACGGAGCGGGGGTTGCTGAAGGAGTATGAGGGGTTAGCATGACATGTTGATGTTAGCGTAAACAAAACGTGTTGCACAATGCTTGCACTACATGGTAGGTCACTCTGAATGCAAAGTGGTCCCATACAGCAGACCTATAAAGTGCTGCTGGCGCGTCTTCCAACTCCTGTTCTTTCCCACTCGCCATACCCACACAATTCTCCACAACAACTGATTGTTTTCTGCTACACCCGGCTACGCTGCTTCGCTGCTTCTTCTTCTTCTTGTTTACTACTGGTGGTTGGCTTTGGTCGCAGTACCGCCACCTTCTGCTCTGGAGTGTAAACACTTCGCCTATGAGAAAAAGGAGCAGCGCATGAACCGAACGAAACACACGCGAACCAAACCGAGACAGTCGAACCGAACGGTTCGGACGGTTTTCATAAATCGTCCCATCCCTAATAAATTGTTAGCTTTGACCATAAATGGGCTCTATTCACAACTGCAGAACTTCCCAAACTTAAGCCATCACCTTTGTTTCCTGTCTTTAATTACTTGACAAACTGATTAATCCAGGTGTGTCTGGCCAGTTGCTGAGGTCAGGCACACCTGGATTAGTCAGTTTGTCCAGTAATGAAAGACAGGAAACAAAGGAGCTGGCTTAAAGGTGAATTTCCTTATTTGTTTTTTTTCAACCTGGAACTATTTTCTAGCATGAAATACGTTCATTTCCTCACCCAGACAGTTTTCGTGCAACTTAAATTCCTTCAGGGGATATATAGATCTACTCCAGATCAGCGCAGCCTCTAAATAATCATTATCTGCCACAAACTCCTTCATTTCACCAATGTTTTGTTACCAAACATTAGTCAGACCCTCCCTTTGAGCATGAAATGGCTTTTTTGTGACGATTCCTCCTTATTTACAGACATTTTAACTTTTTTTAACAAGATGTTAAAAGTTTAATTCTGCTTGTGTTGATCATGTATGTTCTCTTTTTTTTGCTGAGACTGCTGCTTTGAGTGTCATCGGTGGAGTTGATATCAAGGACACAGTGTGGCGGATTATGAAAAATCTATTCACCAACTCCCTGGCCAAACAACTTAACTGGCGTGGGGTGAATGGGAAAACGGCATTCCACAGCCTCCAGTTAAAAGATGTAATCACTGGTAAGTGTTAATTGTGGGTTATATTTCCTAGTGATGTGTCTTATAAATCCTTTCTTCATTTTCTTTCATGCTTGTGAGTAGATATGGGTGCTGAAATTAATCATATCAATTTATCAAAATGCATGTGTGGATGATTATGTATCAGTGTGGTAGCAGACAATATTCTATTGTATTCTAATAGGATACCATTGCTTGTTTTTTTGTTTTTTTGCTGCATCTGCAAAACCAAGTCTCTCAGTGACAAGCAAATAGTGAGGGCTGTTTTATCATGCTCCAAGTCGGTTCAGAGACTTGAAGACTTGAAGAAGAGACTCTAGAGAAGGCACAGGCTACTATGCGCCAAAGTATCAGTGATCTGCACCTTAATAAAAATTTCGATAACTATGTGCTTCATCATCTCCTCCAGCTGTTTATCTGTCCCCTGTTCTAAGATGCTCTGGTCTGCAATCAGTTTTCCTCCTACAGTTTTAGTAATTAGCTGGTCATGGCTAGACTTTTTTCATACTACATTCATTGCTGTCCAACTATGGGCAGGATATAGCATGTCATGCAGTTAGCCAATTTCTCACTATTGTGTGCAATGTATTCAAAGCTTTACAGTTTTCTATTTTTTTAGGAACAGTCAGAAACAATCAGTTAACAGCCACTGCAACATACCAGGAGGTGGAGGCTTATATAAAAAGGTGGCTTCATCTCGCCGGAGACAGGGATGGTGGAAGGAGAAAGAGAGAGGAGAAAAGGCGTTCCACACAGCTCGAGGTAAGTCAGCTACAATACCTACGTACAATACTGTACGTTTTATATGGATGGGCGATATTTTATTATGTGCGATATATCGTCAAAGAAATTCCCCACAATAACAATTTGAATTTATCGTTTTTTCATGAGATGACTATTTATCAGGTTGTGTTTGCAGTCGCACCACTTTGGTTTTTTTAATAAGAAAAGTTAGTTGATTGGTATCACTACAGTTTTGCAGTACAGGTGCAGTACTTGAACTTAATTGAAATAGTTTAGTGGTTTCTAGTATTTTGTAGGGCTTTCAAGACAGAATTTAGTGACAGATTTATAATACAAAATATTTTGCTGGCAGTTTTTATCGTCGCTTATCGTTACAGTGATAATGTTTTATTATTGTAACTTCAGGCTTTCTCTGCTGTCTTTGGGCAACATCGCCCCCCGCTGGGTATTTAATACCTGGCACATTGGGACATGTATTACATACAGTAGATTCAAGGCGTACACTATATGAATGAACTATAAACAGTGTTTTATAACACCGTTAGATGATCGAAAAAAAAACACTACATGATCGAAAAAATTCTTAATGATCTATTATCGATCATCAATTAATTGTGCCCATCCCTAAACACTATATTGTACATCTTTATAGCATATCACTTTACAGGGCCTTTTATGTTTGGTCTCCTGATAAGATTTGTGTACTTCACTGCAACCATATAACCACAGTACTGCTTTACTGAGTCAACAAAATATGTTCTTTTGTGCATTTCTTAAAGGGCCAGATGAAGATGAAACAATGTTGGGGCCATGACTTTTTTGGAGTGAGCGTTGGAGGTCAACAACAGTGTTCTGCATTTTGTCTGAATATTCATGTTCATCTAAATGCTTGTTTTGTTTTGCCTGTTTTGTGACATGAGTAAAAAAGATTAAAAAACAATCTCTACTGTTCACAAATTGTTTCTTGTGTGGTTATTTAGTTAATTCTTCAGTAGGTATCTTCATCTTTGATCCTGAGACCAACAAGGCTGGACCACTGCATGCCACCATTTAAAAGTATCTGGAGGTACCATAATGACATTCAGCCACAAATTCAGACCAGTTCTGGTTTATTCATACGATGTGTTTATATTTAACATTTTGTCATGGTTTGTTTGTGACTCCAAAGTGTGCAGGATAGACAAGATTGTAGACTGTAAACCAGTTCTGGGTAAGTCAGACCAACAGGCTCCTGTTTGAGTGAGTTCTAATGTATTCTGCTCTTGTTTGATATGTAGCATTATGACTAGGCTGTGGGTCATATGTGAGAAATAAGTGTGGTCATTCCATTTGGTAGGTGGGTCAGAATAAGAATGCATAGTGAATCAAATTTGGGTGAGTGGTGGTTTATTTGGTCTATTTTTGACTGACATTTGGCACTGATGGTTTGGTTGTGGCCCACTTCTGGCAAACAACTGTGGACCACACTTGTGCCATCATTCCATGTGGGATGTGGGCCAGAATAAAATTGTACATCGGCCCACATTTGGTTTAGTGCTGGCTGATTTGGCCTGTTTTTGGTTGACATTTGGCATTGTGCCGGCTTTGTTGTGGCCCACTTCTGGCATACAGGAGCGGACCTCCCAAGTGCCATCATTCCATGCGGTATGTGGACCGGATGAACATGTCAGATGTGGGCCAGATATGGACCAAAAGAATTTTGCTATCTGGGATATAGGTGGATTATTGTCACATTCATTGGATTCGAAAATAATCCTTTTCTGAGGAATTCCTGCTCTTTTCAGAAGTAGATTTAGGGTTTTATGGGGTAAAGAGAAACTGATTTGTTTCTGCAGGTCATCAGTGAAATCGTAGATCAATAACTATTTTAACAAAACGTATTAAATAATCAATTTATGTAGATATTAGTACTTGTAAATATCAATTTTATGCAGACTGATTATTAATGAATGTAGGTAAGTAATGACGATGGAAAAGGTTGTGGAAAAGTATAGTTTGTCTTTATTTATAAAATATTGATGTTGTGTCCATTAATGTCAGGTGTGCAACCTCTGCAACAGGAACCACAGCACTGAGCGTTGTGTTCACTGCACAAAGTATACCTGTCACACATGCAGGAAGGACTCACCTTGGGTTTGTGAAAACTGCTAAATGGGACAAATGTAGCTTCATATGTAGAGCTTTTCCTTGGGTGAAATTAATGTTGCTCCTATACTTAAGTTATACTGTTTGTCATTATCTAAGCTTAAATGTTGAATGACATGAAAAGGCGAGACAAGACAAGATACAATTATTCTCTAAGTTGTTCTTTCTTTCACATAGTGAGCTTTGCAATATAAATGAGTCTGTTGGTGAATGAACAATATAAATAGGCTCTGCCTTGCCTTGTTGGAAAAGCTGGTTATGACCTGTTCTCAGCTCAGGAACTAGGACCCGTATGATATCTGGTTGTTCAATAGGTTTGCCTAAATAAAAGATTTAGACCTATCAATATATTCCTGCAAAAAGGTCTGATGTTGCAGGGGCAGGTAATGAAAAGTGTTTGGAGCATGCTCTGGTTCTGATGCCAGTTTGTTTCAGCCTTATCCAGTCTCATGTAGAAGGACTGGTCACATCACAGGTTATTAGCATTACAACAAGGACACTTAGCAAGGTAGAGTGAATACACAAACTGAAGAGGGAGGGGGGCTGCAGGAGAACTGGAATTCTCTGGTTAGTGGATGGCCATGGCAGACATGAAGGCTAACTAACTAACTAACTGACCAACTACCTAACTAAGTAACTGACTAACTAATTAAGTAACCAAATACCTAACTGACCAACTAACTAATGGACTGACTAACTAACTAAATAACAAACTGACTGATAACTGACCAACTAACTGACTAACTAACAAACACTCTTACTTACTAACTAACTGTCCAACTTACTTAGTAACTGACCAATGTGCTAACTGTCCAACTTACTACCTAGCTAACTGACTAAGTGGCCCTAACCTAACTAACCGATGAACTAACTAGCATACTAACTAGCCAACTAACTAACTAACTGAATAACCAAGTAACTTGCTTACTGACTAACTTACTAATAACTGACCAACTTAGAAACTGACTCACTAACTAATTAACTGATCATCCAAATAACTTACTGTCAAACTTACTAACTACCTGACCCACTAACTAACTAAGTGACTAACGTATTAACTAACTGTCTAAGTAACTGACTGACTAACTTACTGTTTAACTAACGGATCAACTAACTTGGTTAGTTAGCGGTCATCATTAAAACAGGATCATGTTTTCCATATTTTCCCAGCCAGTTTTAGGAAATAGAAATATTGGTATAGAATCAGAACACATAGAATCACTGAGCCGTTTTTACTGCTTATTGTCACCTTTACTTTGAAATGATACCAGTTACTTAATAAGTTCATCAATTCAATCAATTTAATTCCTTTGATCAAATAGTTTTAACAAAACAGTGGAAAAAGTTCTAAATCTAACGGATGAAGTTAAATGATCTTAAACATTAGGAGTAAACTGCTGCCATGCAGCAGGAAGGTTCTGGGTTGGATTCCCGGTCCATGGAGCTTCCATGTTCTCCCGCTGCAGTGTGGGTTCTCTCTGGGTACTCCGGCTTCCTTCCATCCCAGAAAAACGACTCTTAGTTTAACTGGCTTCTCTAGACCCGCCTTGTTTGCATGGCTGTAAAAATATTTTGTTGATAAGAACAATTTGGTTGTAAGTGAAATTGAGTTTGTTTGTGAAGTTCATTCGTTGAGCAGATTTCAGGACAAAGACAATTCAAAGTGCATCACATGAATAAAACTATAAAATAGAAGCAAATAAAGACAGAAACATGATGAAAGTAGGTAGTAAACCCAGAACCAGTTCCCAGTCAGAGGCAGAGCTAACCGTTTTTAAATCCACATAGATTTGTGGGGTGAAACGTTAGCTAGCCTGTTCTGAGTGATGGAAGCGACCAACAGAAACTCTGAGATACAGCCTGACTCTCAGGCCCAGGGGAAGGAGATCGCACAGTGTGGCTAGTTTCAGTCTGCCGTGGTTCATCTCCATCTCCAACACATTCTGAAGGTCTGCGCTCCAGAACTCCTTCTCTGCATTCCTGGATCGTTGGTGGTACAAGTCCCGCCTCTTTGCATGCTACTGTGGCTAATAAGGTTAGCGAAGCATCTTCAGGCTAAGCTCTGTTCTATTCAGGAGGTGGAGACCATGATCGTTTCTCAATCTGTGTACTTGTGCGTTCTCGTGTCCTCGTGAAACGCCATCAGCCTCAGCCCTAGTACTGGGGGATGTTGTTCTGCCCCCTCTTTCTTTACCCAGCATGCACTGCGGCAGCAGCAGCTTCCAGGTGAGCGCTCACAGAGCTCAGAGTATTAAGTTAAACGTTCTCTTTTCTGTTGCCTTTGTTTAATAAAAGTACATTTTAAGATCATTTGAGGCGAGAAAATTATACGTTAAGAGTCACTATATGGAATATTTACTGATTTAATGCGTGATTTAAAACAAAGTTCTGATGTTGAGAGGACCGCGGCAACCAGCGGAGCTGGGCTAACGTTAGCCCCGGCTACTGCAGTGTTTCACAGTCTCTATATAATTTAGTTAGTTTCTAAAGTTCCTAAAATCATTTCCCTCTACAGCAAATGTTTCTGCAGGAAATGAATCCAGAAACTAAAAGAAATGGTTCCAGAAACTACAGGAAATGAGTCTGGAAAGTTATTTAAAAAACTACAAGAAATTATTTTAAAAACTACAGGAAATTATTTTAAAAACTACAGGAAATTATTAAAGAAACTACGGGGAATGATTTCAGAAACTACAGGAAATGGTTCCAGAAACTACAGGAAATTGTTCCAAAAAAATACAGGAAATGATTCCAAAAACTACAGGAAATGATTCCAAAAACTACAGGAAATGGTTCCAGAAACTACAGGAAATTGTTCCAAAAAACTACAGGAAATGATTCCAAAAACTACAGGAAATGATTCCAAAAACTACAGGAAATGGCTTCAGATACTAAAGGAAATGGTTCCAAAAACTACAGGAAATGATTCCAAAAAACTACAGGAAATGGTTCCAGATACTAAAGGAAATGGTTCCAACAACTACAGGAAATGATTCCAAAAAACTACAGGAAATGGTTCCAGAAACTACAGGAAATTGTTCCAAAAGACTACAGGAAATGATTCCAAAAAACTACAGGAAATGGTTCCAGATACTAAAGGAAATGGTTCCAAAAACTACAGGAAATGGTTCCAGAAACTACAGGAAATCGTTCCAAAAGACTACAGGAAATGATTCCAAACAACTACAGGAAATGGTTCCAGATACTAAAGGAAATTGTTCCAGAAATTAAAGGAAATGGTTCCAGAAACTAAACAAAATTGTTCCAGAAACTACAGGAAATGTAGACCAGAACCAGCAGCACTTCTAGGTTTGCGGCTCTGAGACGACCAGAACCAGCAGCAGTTCTAGGTTTGCGGCTCTGAGACGGCCAGAACCAGCAGCAGTTCTAGGTTTGCGGCTCTGAGACGGCCAGAACCAGCAGCAGTTCTAGGTTTGCGGCTCTGAGACGGCCAGAACCAGCAGCAGTTCTAGGTTTGCGGCTCTGAGACGGCCAGAACCAGCAGCAGTTCTAGGTTTGCGGCTCTGAGACGGCCAGAACCAGCAGCAGTTCTAGGTTTGCGGCTCTGAGACGGCCAGAACCAGCAGCAGTTCTAGGTTTGCGGCTCTGAGACGGCCAGAACCAGCAGCAGTTCTAGGTTTGCGGCTCTGAGACGACCAGAACCAGCAGCAGTTCTAGGTTTGCTGCTCTGAGACGACCAGAACCAGCAGCAGTTCTAGGTTTGCTGCTCTGAGACGACCAGAACCAGCAGCAGTTCTAGGTTTGCGGCTCTGAGACGACCAGAACCAGCAGCAGTTCTAGGTTTGTTGCTCTGAGACGACCAGAACCAGCAGCAGTTCTAGGTTTGCGGCTCTGAGACGGCCAGAACCAGCAGCAGTTCTAGGTTTGCGGCTCTGAGACGGCCAGAACCAGCAGCAGTTCTAGGTTTGCGGCTCTGAGACGGCCAGAACCAGCAGCAGTTCTAGGTTTGCGGCTCTGAGACGGCCAGAACCAGCAGCAGTTCTAGGTTTGCGGCTCTGAGACGACCAGAACCAGCAGGAGTTCTAGGTTTGCTGCTCTGAGACGACCAGAACCAGCAGCAGTTCTAGGTTTGCTGCTCTGAGACGACCAGAACCAGCAGCAGTTCTAGGTTTGCGGCTCTGAGACGACCAGAACCAGCAGCAGTTCTAGGTTTGCTGCTCTGAGACGACCAGAACCAGCAGCAGTTCTAGGTTTGCTGCTCTGAGACGACCAGAACCAGCAGCAGTTCTAGGTTTGCGGCTCTGAGACGACCAGAACCAGCAGCAGTTCTAGGTTTGCTGCTCTGAGACGACCAGAACCAGCAGCAGTTCTAGGTTTGCGGCTCTGAGACGGCCAGAACCAGCAGCAGTTCTAGGTTTGCAGCTCTGAGGTCAGAACCAGCAGCAGTTCTAGGTTTGCTGCTCTGAGACGGTCAGAACCAGCAGCAGTTCTAGGTTTGCAGCTCTGAGGTCAGAACCAGCAGCAGTTCTAGGTTTGCTGCTCTGAGACGGCCAGAACCAGCAGCAGTTCTAGGTTTGCGGCTCTGAGACGACCAGAACCAGCAGCAGTTCTAGGTTTGTTGCTCTGAGACGACCAGAACCAGCAGCAGTTCTAGGTTTGCGGCTCTGAGACGGCCAGAACCAGCAGCAGTTCTAGGTTTGCGGCTCTGAGACGGCCAGAACCAGCAGCAGTTCTAGGTTTGCGGCTCTGAGACGGCCAGAACCAGCAGCAGTTCTAGGTTTGCGGCTCTGAGACGGCCAGAACCAGCAGCAGTTCTAGGTTTGCGGCTCTGAGACGACCAGAACCAGCAGGAGTTCTAGGTTTGCTGCTCTGAGACGACCAGAACCAGCAGCAGTTCTAGGTTTGCTGCTCTGAGACGACCAGAACCAGCAGCAGTTCTAGGTTTGCGGCTCTGAGACGACCAGAACCAGCAGCAGTTCTAGGTTTGCTGCTCTGAGACGACCAGAACCAGCAGCAGTTCTAGGTTTGCTGCTCTGAGACGACCAGAACCAGCAGCAGTTCTAGGTTTGCGGCTCTGAGACGACCAGAACCAGCAGCAGTTCTAGGTTTGCTGCTCTGAGACGACCAGAACCAGCAGCAGTTCTAGGTTTGCGGCTCTGAGACGGCCAGAACCAGCAGCAGTTCTAGGTTTGCAGCTCTGAGGTCAGAACCAGCAGCAGTTCTAGGTTTGCTGCTCTGAGACGGTCAGAACCAGCAGCAGTTCTAGGTTTGCAGCTCTGAGGTCAGAACCAGCAGCAGTTCTAGGTTTGCTGCTCTGAGACGGCCAGAACCAGCAGCAGTTCTAGGTTTGCTGCTCTGAGACGGCCAGAACCAGCAGCAGTTCTAGGTTTGCTGCTCTGAGACGGTCAGAACCAGCAGCAGTTCTAGGTTTGCGGCTCTGAGACGACCAGAACCAGCAGCAATTCTAGGTTTGTGGCTCTGAGACGGCCAGAACCAGCAGCAGTTCTAGGTTTGCGGCTCTGAGACGACCAGAACCAGCAGCAATTCTAGGTTTGTGGCTCTGAGACGGCCAGAACCAGCTGTAGTTCTAGGTTTGCGGCTCTAAGGTGGTCAGAACCAGCTGTAATTCTAGGTTTGCGGCTCTAAGGTGGTCAGAACCAGCAGCAGTTCTAGGTTTGCGGCTCTGAGACGACCAGAACCAGCAGCAATTCTAGGTTTGTGGCTCTGAGACGGCCAGAACCAGCTGTAGTTCTAGGTTTGCGGCTCTAAGGTGGTCAGAACCAGCTGTAATTCTAGGTTTGCGGCTCTAAGGTGGTCAGAACCAGCAGCAGTTCTAGTGGTTCTGGTGGGTTTCCCTCCAGGATGCAGCAGAGGTCTCCCTGTTTGGCAGAACTGGGTTTCCTTTCGTTCTGATTGGTTCTGGTTTTGGACTTCTGGGCAACCAGCCTGATCCCCCCACCCCCATCCTGGGCTAGAAGTTCTGATAGAAGAAGGTTCCGGTACTCACCGATGCTCCTGAAACTTTCTGATAAAGTTCTCCTCAACTTCCTCATCCGGCCCATCTCCTCCGGGACCAGCTCGCTCATTCCTGGGCTGACGAGAAGTTCGGCTGAGGTTCGGTTAGGTTCGGAGCGAGAAGCAGCTGGTGGTGTGGGGACCTCAGCAGATCAGAACCTCCTCAGGCTTCTCCAGGATTACATGTCCGAACAGAACCAGGCGGTTCGGCAGCGGTTCGGCTCTGCAGCTTCCAGTCCATCTAGGTCCAGCGGCTCCGAGCTCTGCGACCTGGATGGCTGATTCGAGGGATGGTACCGGTCCAGAACCCCACCCAGCCGGTCCAGAACCCCGCCCAGCCGGTCCAGAACCCCGCCCAGGACGCACTGATTGGAGGAGTCCCAGAGAGGTTCTGGTTCCGGTTCGTGCCTGGCGGCACCGCCCAGCAGTGTGGGCCGATCCACCGGTTCGGTCCGGTCTGCAACCAAGCGATGCTAGAGGCTCCGGTACCGGGTCCAGCTGGTTCTGACTCACCGAACCGAACTCGGTCTGTTTCAGCTTCAAGGTATGGAAAGCTGTAAAGGATTTAATCAGCTCCACCTGAGGACGGCTCCAGAACTGGCCCACATCATCAGTCCTCCACCACCGTGCCTGACCAGTAGAACCAGTCTGAGGCCAGTTCGGGTTCTGGTCACATAGAGTTGAAGAGCAGGTTCTGATGGAGGGTTCTACCCTGTCCAGTTCCCAGCTTATGTCCAGTCAGAGACTGGCTGTGGTTCCGTCAGGCTAATGGGTCAGAACCATCCCCAGCCTTTAACCCACCAGGTCCAACAGAACCGCCCTACCGTGTTCTGATCGGCCCACTCCAGAACCAGCTGGGTTTAATAGAACTGTTCTGGTTGATGGAGGCCTGGGAGACAGAAGGTGACCCAGCAGAACCTAATGGACCGCTGATGGTTCTGATCCTGGTTCCATGACGGCCCAGCAGAACCGGACCTGCAGCTCAAACTAAAATCATTGAGAGGAACCAGAGATGTAGATCTGTTCTACCTAGAGCTGCAGCTCTGAGGCAATGGAGGCTCTCTGTGATTGGCTGGTTTAGGGTCACAGTAGGCTTTAATAGAGGCTCTCTGTGATTGGCTGGTTTAGGGTCACAGTAGGCTTTAATGGAGGCTCTCTGTGATTGGCTGCTTTAGGGTCACAGTAGGCTTTAATGGAGGCTCTCTGTGATTGGCTGGTTTAGGGTCACAGTAGGCTTTAATAGAGGCTCTCTGTGATTGGCTGGTTTAGGGTCACAGTAGGCTTTAATGGAGGCTCTCTGTGATTGGCTGGTTTAGGGTCACAGTAGGCTTTAATGGAGGCTCTCTGTGATTGGCTGGTTTAGGGTCACAGTAGGCTTTAATGGAGGCTCTCTGTGATTGGCTGGTTTAGGGTCACAGTAGGACTTTAATGGAGGCTCTCTGTGATTGGCTGGTTTAGGGTCACAGTAGGCTTTAATGGAGGCTCTCTGTGATTGGCTGGTCTAGGGTCACAGTAGGCTTTAATGGAGGCTCTCTGTGATTGGCTGGTTTAGGGTCACAGTAGGCTTTAATGGAGGCTCTCTGTGATTGGCTGGTTTAGGGTCACAGTAGGCTTTAATGGAGGCTCTCTGTGATTGGCTGGTTTAGGGTCACAGTAGGCTTTAATGGAGGCTCTCTGTGATTGGCTGGTTTAGGGTCACAGTAGGCTTTAATGGAGGCTCTCTGTGATTGGCTGGTTTAGGGTCACAGTAGGGTTTAATGGAGGCTCTCTGTGATTGGCTGGTTTAGGGTCACAGTAGGGTTTAATGGAGGCTCTCTGTGATTGGCTGGTTTAGGGTCACAGTAGGCTTTAATGGAGGCTCTCTGTGATTGGCTGGTTTAGGGTCACAGTAGGGTTTAATGGAGGCTCTCTGTGATTGGCTGGTTTAGAGTCACAGTAGGCTTTAATGGAGGCTCTCTGGGATTGGCTGGTTTAGAGTCACAGTAGGCTTTAATGGAGGCTCTCTGATTGGCTGGTTTAGGGTCACAGTAGGCTTTAATGGAGGCTCTCTGTGATTGGCTGGTTTAGAGTCACAGTAGGCTTTAATGGAGGCTCTCTCTGATTGGCTGGTTTAGAGTCACAGTAGGCTTTAATGGAGGCTCTCTGATTGGCTGGTTTAGGGTCACAGTAGTCTTTAATGGAGACTCTCTGTGATTGGCTGGTTTAGGGTCACAGTAGGCTTTAATGGAGGCTCTCTCTGTGATTGGCTGGTTTAGAGTCACAGTAGGCTTTAATGGAGGCTCTCTGTGATTGGCTGGTTTAGAGTCACAGTAGGCTTTAATGGAGGCTCTCTCTGATTGGCTGGTTTAGAGTCACAGTAGGCTTTAATGGAGGCTCTCTCTGATTGGCTGGTTTAGAGTCACAGTAGGCTTTAATGGAGGCTCTCTGATTGGCTGGTTTAGGGTCACAGTAGTCTTTAATGGAGGACTCTCTGTGATTGGCTGGTTTAGGGTCACAGTAGGCTTTAATGGAGGCTCTCTGTGATTGGCTGGTTTAGAGTCACAGTAGGCTTTAATGGAGGCTCTCTGTGATTGGCTGGTTTAGAGTCACAGTAGGCTTTAATGGAGGCTCTCTCTGATTGGCTGGTTTAGAGTCACAGTAGGCTTTAATGGAGGCTCTCTCTGATTGGCTGGTTTAGAGTCACAGTAGGCTTTAATGGAGGCTCTCTCTGATTGGCTGGTTTAGAGTCACAGTAGGCTTTAATGGAGGCTCTCTGATTGGCTGGTTTAGGGTCACAGTAGTCTTTAATGGAGACTCTCTGTGATTGGCTGGTTTAGGGTCACAGTAGGCTTTAATGGAGGCTCTCTGTGATTGGCTGGTTTAGGGTCACAGTAGGCTTTAATGGAGGCTCTCTGTGATTGGCTGGTTTAGGGTCACAGTAGGCTTTAATGGAGGCTCTCTGTGATTGGCTGGTTTAGGGTCACAGTAGGCTTTAATGGAGGCTCTCTGTGATTGGCTGGTTTAGGGTCACAGTAGGCTTTAATGGAGGCTCTCTGTGATTGGCTGGTTTAGGGTCACAGTAGGCTTTAATGGAGGCTCTCTGATTGGCTGGTTTAGGGTCACAGTAGGCTTTAATGGAGGCTCTCTGTGATTGGCTGGTTTAGGGTCACAGTAGTGCTTTAATGGAGGCTCTCTGTGATTGGCTGGTTTAGAGTCACAGTAGGCTTTAATGGAGGCTCTCTGTGATTGGCTGGTTTAGGGTCACAGTAGGCTTTAATGGAGGGTCTCTGATTGGCTGGTTTAGGGTCACAGTAGGCTTTAATGGAGCCTCTCTGTGATTGGCTGGTTAAGGGTCACAGTAGGGTTTAATGGAGGCTCTCTGTGATTGGCTGGTTTAGGGTCACAGTAGGCTTTAATGGAGGCTCTCTGTGATTGGCTGGTTTAGGGTCACAGTAGGCTTTAATGGAGGCTCTCTGTGATTGGCTGGTTTAGAGTCACAGTAGGCTTTAATGGAGGCTCTCTGTGATTGGCTGGTTAAGGGTCACAGTAGGGTTTAATGGAGGCTCTCTGTGATTGGCTGGTTAAGGGTCACAGTAGGGTTTAATGGAGGCTCTCTGTGATTGGCTGGTTTAGGGTCACAGTAGGCTTTAATGGAGGCTCTCTGTGATTGGCTGGTTAAGGGTCACAGTAGGCTTTAATGGAGGCTCTCTGTGATTGGCTGGTTTAGGGTCACAGTAGGCTTTAATGGAGGCTCTCTGTGATTGGCTGGTTAAGGGTCACAGTAGGCTTTAATGGAGGCTCTCTGTGATTGGCTGGTTTAGGGTCACAGTAGGCTTTAATGGAGGCTCTCTGTGATTGGCTGGTTAAGGGTCACAGTAGGCTTTAATGGAGGCTCTCTGTGATTGGCTGGTTTAGGGTCACAGTAGGCTTTAATGGAGGCTCTCTGTGATTGGCTGGTTTAGGGTCACAGTAGGGTTTAATGGAGGCTCTCTGTGATTGGCTGGTTTAGGGTCACAGTAGGGTTTAATGGAGGCTCTCTGTGATTGGCTGGTTAAGGGTCACAGTAGGCTTTAATGGAGGCTCTCTGTGATTGGCTGGTTTAGGGTCACAGTAGGGTTTAATGGAGGCTCTCTGTGATTGGCTGGTTTAGAGTCACAGTAGGCTTTAATGGAGGCTCTCTGATTGGCTGGTTTAGGGTCACAGCAGGCTTTAATGGAGGCTCTCTGATTGGCTGGTTTAGAGTCACAGTAGGCTTTAATGGAGGCTCTCTCTGATTGGCTGGTTTAGAGTCACAGTAGGCTTTAATGGAGGCTCTCTGATTGGCTGGTTTAGGGTCACAGTAGGCTTTAATGGAGGCTCTCTGATTGGCTGGTTTAGGGTCACAGTAGGCTTTAATGGAGGCTCTCTGTGATTGGCTGGTTTAGGGTCACAGTAGGCTTTAATGGAGGCTCTCTGTGATTGGCTGGTTTAGGGTCACAGTAGGCTTTAATGGAGGCTCTCTGTGATTGGCTGGTTTAGGGTCACAGTAGGCTTTAATGGAGGCTCTCTGTGATTGGCTGGTTTAGGGTCACAGTAGTGCTTTAATGGAGGCTCTCTGTGATTGGCTGGTTTAGCGTCACAGTAGGCTTTAATGGAGGCTCTCTGTGATTGGCTGGTTTAGGGTCACAGTAGTGCTTTAATGGAGGCTCTCTGTGATTGGCTGGTTTAGAGTCACAGTAGGCTTTAATGGAGGCTCTCTGTGATTGGCTGGTTTAGGGTCACAGTAGGCTTTAATGGAGGGTCTCTGATTGGCTGGTTTAGGGTCACAGTAGGCTTTAATGGAGCCTCTCTGTGATTGGCTGGTTAAGGGTCACAGTAGGCTTTAATGGAGGCTCTCTGTGATTGGCTGGTTTAGGGTCACAGTAGGCTTTAATGGAGGCTCTCTGTGATTGGCTGGTTTAGGGTCACAGTAGGCTTTAATGGAGGCTCTCTGTGATTGGCTGGTTTAGAGTCACAGTAGGCTTTAATGGAGGCTCTCTGTGATTGGCTGGTTAAGGGTCACAGTAGGGTTTAATGGAGGCTCTCTGTGATTGGCTGGTTTAGGGTCACAGTAGGCTTTAATGGAGGCTCTCTGTGATTGGCTGGTTTAGAGTCACAGTAGGCTTTAATGGAGGCTCTCTGTGTTTGGCTGGTTAAGGGTCACAGTAGGCTTTAATGGAGGCTCTCTGTGATTGGCTGGTTTAGGGTCACAGTAGGCTTTAATGGAGGCTCTCTGTGATTGGCTGGTTAAGGGTCACAGTAGGGTTTAATGGAGGCTCTCTGTGATTGGCTGGTTAAGGGTCACAGTAGGCTTTAATGGAGGCTCTCTGTGATTGGCTGGTTTAGGGTCACAGTAGGCTTTAATGGAGGCTCTCTGTGATTGGCTGGTTTAGGGTCACAGTAGGGTTTAATGGAGGCTCTCTGTGATTGGCTGGTTTAGGGTCACAGTAGGCTTTAATGGAGGCTCTCTGTGATTGGCTGGTTTAGGGTCACAGTAGGCTTTAATGGAGGCTCTCTGTGATTGGCTGGTTTAGAGTCACAGTAGGCTTTAATGGAGGCTCTCTGTGATTGGCTGGTTTAGAGTCACAGTAGGCTTTAATGGAGGGTCTCTGATTGGCTGGTTTAGGGTCACAGTAGGGTTTAATGGAGGCTCTCTGATTGGCTGGTTTAGGGTCACAGTAGGCTTTAATGGAGGCTCTCTGTGATTGGCTGGTTTAGAGTCACAGTAGGCTTTAATGGAGGCTCTCTGTGATTGGCTGGTTTAGAGTCACAGTAGGCTTTAATGGAGGGTCTCTGATTGGCTGGTTTAGGGTCACAGTAGGGTTTAATGGAGGCTCTCTGTGATTGGCTGGTTTAGGGTCACAGTAGGCTTTAATGGAGGCTCTCTGTGATTGGCTGGTTTAGGGTCACAGTAGGCTTTAATGGAGGCTCTCTGTGATTGGCTGGTTTAGGGTCACAGTAGGCTTTAATGGAGGCTCTCTGTGATTGGCTGGTTTAGCGTCACAGTAGGCTTTAATGGAGGCTCTCTGTGATTGGCTGGTTTAGAGTCACAGTAGGCTTTAATGGAGGCTCTCTGTGATTGGCTGGTTTAGGGTCACAGTAGGCTTTAATGGAGGGTCTCTGATTGGCTGGTTTAGGGTCACAGTAGGCTTTAATGGAGGCTCTCTGTGATTGGCTGGTTAAGGGTCACAGTAGGCTTTAATGGAGGCTCTCTGTGATTGGCTGGGTTAGGGTCACAGTAGGGTTTAATGGAGGCTCTCTGTGATTGGCTGGTCTAGGGTCACAGTAGGGTTTAATGGAGGCTCTCTGTGATTGGCTGGTCTAGGGTCACAGTAGGGTTTAATGGAGGCTCTCTGTGATTGGCTGGTCTAGGGTCACAGTAGGCTTTAATGGAGGCTCTCTGTGATTGGCTGGTTTAGGGTCACAGTAGGCTTTAATGGAGGCTCTCTGTGATTGGCTGGTTTAGGGTCACAGTAGACTTTAATGGAGGCTCTCTGTGATTGGCTGGTCTAGGGTCACAGTAGGCTTTAATGGAGGCTCTCTGTGATTGGCTGGTCTAGGGTCACAGTAGGCTTTAATGGGGGCTCTCTGTGATTGGCTGGTTTAGGGTCACAGTAGGCTTTAATGGAGGCTCTCTGTGATTGGCTGGTTTAGGGTCACAGTAGGCTTTAATGGAGGCTCTCTGTGATTGGCTGGTTTAGGGTCACAGTAGGCTTTAATGGAGGGTCTCTGTGATTGGCTGGTTTAGGGTCACAGTAGGCTTTAATGGAGGCTCTCTGTGATTGGCTGGTTTAGGGTCACAGTAGGCTTTAATGGAGGCTCTCTGTGATTGGCTGGTTTAGGGTCACAGTAGGCTTTAATGGAGGGTCTCTGATTGGCTGGTTTAGGGTCACAGTAGGCTTTAATGGAGGGTCTCTGATTGGCTGGTTTAGGGTCACAGTAGGCTTTATCAGAACTTAGTGTTCATGTCAGCTGATGATGATTCCAGCCTTCGTCTCTAATGTTGATCAATCAACAGAAAATCAATGAATACTAAAGATTTGATCAGAAATCATCTCCTAATGATCAGAACATCTGGAGGAGGAACCTCCATCAGTGGTTTATTGCGCCTTCCACTGGAAGTGGCCGGGACCTGCTGGGCTGAACTGGACCTCCAGAACCGAACCTTTGGACCTTCTATCTTAGGTTTCATTAAAAGTGACCGACCTGCTCAGATCCAGGGAAACGGTCCCGGTCCAGAACCGCCCATTGTCATGGACCCCAGCACTCTGGTTCTGCTGAGGTCCAATAGAAGTTCAGAAGCATCTGGACCGTTAGTTCTGAAGCCCAGCTTGAGCAACAACATGGAGGCTCCCAGAAAAACATCTGGAGGAAAACTTTTATTGAAATGTACAAAAAACGCAACGAGAAAAACGATTAGAAGAACAAAAACAACTGATTCATCAACAACTCTTCTTCATGTGATCATCACGCAGTGATTCATCATGTGATCATCACGCAGAGATTCTTAACGTGATCATCACGCAGAGACTCATCATGTGATCATCGCCGCAGTGATTCATCATGTGATCATCACGCATGGGTTCTTCATGTGATCATCACGCAGTGATTCTTCATGTGATCATCACCGCAGTGATTCATCATGTGATCATCACGCATGGGTTCTTCATGTGATCATCACGCAGTGATTCTTCATGTGATCATCACCGCAGTGATTCATCATGTGATCATCACGCATGATTCTTCATGTGATCATCACCGCAGTGATTCATCATGTGATCATCACGCAGTGATTCTTCATGTGATCATCACCGCAGTGATTTATTCTTGTCATTTAGGATCTGATTTGTGAACAAAGTGCAAGGGCTGAATAAAAAAGCAAACAGCATTTCAGAAAACAGTGATTTGATTAAAAGAAGCAAGCTGGACATTTCAACACTGGAGTTGGTTGATTGGATCTGGAGCGGTCCAGTCCGGTCCGGTTCTGGCTGCAGCATCTGGATCATGGTTTGGCTTGGATGAAGAAGAAAGGCAGCAGGTGGAGCTAAAAGTGAGAAGACGTCAGGAACTCCATCATCCAGCAGCGGCAGCTGCTTCACTCGTTCTCAAACTTGCTGTAGGGGTGGTCCGAGTCCCCCATCAGACCTGCACACAGACAGAACCGTACCGGGTCAGGCTGGGCCCAGACCCAGGAACCCATTCACTATTCACCAGGAGTCTAGCAGGTTCCACCATTGACTGGGTTCTCTGGACTCACCAGGTTCTCCCTCCTCCTTCCTGGTTCTGGTCATGTGACCCTGCTGTCCTTATAAGGTCACTGCTTAGAGCAGATCTAGAAACTATATCTCTCTAAAGCTTCAGCTTTTCACAGCCATCAAATCTACAAGCTGATTAATCCTGATTTTGGACCGGTTCTACCAGTTCTGGTTCTACTGAGCTCAGCTGGAAGGAACACCGATGACATCATTTCCTTTATCATGAATCACCATGATGTCCAGGTCTGCAGCTGGAAGACGGTCACTGAGCGTCCCTCATAGGCGGACGCCTGGGGGACGGCCACTGAGCGTCTCTCATAGTGGGTTGGCCATTGAGCGTCCCTCATAGGCGGAACCCTGGGGGACGGCCACTGAGCGTCCCTCATAAGCGGAACCCTGGGGGACGGCCACTGAGCGTCCCTCATAAGCGGAACCCTGGGGGACGGCCACTGAGCGTCCCTCATAAGCGGAACCCTGGGGGACGGCCACTGAGCGTCCCTCATAAGCGGAACCCTGGGGGACGGCCACTGAGCGTCCCTCATAAGCGGAACCCTGGCGGACGGCCACTGAGTGTCCCTCATAGGCAGATGCCTGGGGGACGGCCACTGAGCGTCTCACATAGGCAGAACCCTGGCGGACGGCCACTGAGCGTCCCTCATAGGCGGATGCCTGGCGGACGGCCACTGAGCGTCTCACGTAGGCGGATGCCTGGGGGACGGCCGCTGAGCGTCCCTCATAGACGGACACCTGGGGGACGGCCACTGAGCGTCTCACATAGCCGGACAACTGGGGGATGGCCGCTGAGCGTCCCTCATAGACGGACGCCTGGGGGACAGCCGCTGAGCGTCCCTCATAAGCGGAACCCTGATGGACGGCCACCGAGCGTCCCTCATTGGCGGAACCCTGGGGGACGGCCGCTGAGCGTCCCTCATAGACGGACACCTGGGGGATGGCCGCTGAGCGTCCCTCATTGGCGGAACCCTGGGGGACGACCACTGAGCGTCCCTCATTGGCGGAACCCTGGGGGACAGCCACTGAGCGTCCCTCATTGGCGGAACCCTGGGGGACGGCCACTGAGTGTCCCTCATAGACGGACACCTTGGGGACGGCCGCTGAGCGTGCCTAATAAGCGGAACCCTGGCGGACGGCCACTGAGCGTCCCTCATAGGCGGATGCCTGGGGGACGGCCACTGAGCGTCCCTCATTGGCGGAACCCTGGGGGACGGCCGCTGAGCGTCCCTAATTGGCGGAACCCTGGGGGACGACCACTGAGCGTCCTTCATTGGCGGAACCCTGGGGGACGACCACTGAGCGTCCCTCATTGGCGGAACCCTGGGGGACGACCACTGAGCGTCCCTCATTGGCGGAACCCTGGGGGACGACCACTGAGCGTCCCTCATTGGCGGAACCCTGGGGGACGGCCACTGAGTGTCCCTCATAGACGGATCCCTGGGGGACGGCCACTGAGCGTCCCTCATTGGCGGAACCCTGGGGGATGGCCACTGAGCGTCCCTCATAAGCGGAACCCTGGCATACGGCCACTGAGCGTCCCTCATAGGCGGATGCCTGGGGGACGGCCGCTGAGCGTCCCTTATTGGCGGAACCCTGGGGGATGGCCGCTGAGCGTCCCTCATAGACGGATGCCTAGGGGACGGCCACTGAGCGTCCCTCATAGGCGGATGCCTGGGGGACGGCCACTGAGCGTCCCTTATAGGCGGAACCCTGGCGGACGGCCACTGAGCGTCCCTCATAGGCGGAACCCTGGGGGACGGCCACTGAGCGTCCCTCATAGGCGGAACCCTGGGGGACGGCCACTGAGCGTCCCTCATAGGTGGATGCCTGGGGGACGGCCACTGAGCGTCCCTCATAGGCGGAACCCTGGGTGACGGCCACTGAGCGTCCTTCATTGGCGGAACCCTGGGGGGACAGCCGCTGAGCATCCCTCATAGACGGACGCCTGGGCGACGGCCACTGAGCGTCCCTCATAGGCGGGAACCCTGGGTGACGGCCGCTGAGCGTCCCTCATAGGCGGATGCCTGGGGGACGGCCACTGAGCGTCCCTCATAGGCGGATGCCTGGGGGACGGCCACTGAGCGTCCCTCATAGGGGGATGCCTGGGGGACGGCCACTGAGCGTCCCTCATAGACGGATGCCTGGGGGACGGCCACTGAGCGTCCCTCATAGGCGGAACCCTGGAGGATGGCCACTGAGCGTCCCTTATAGGCGGAACCCTGGCGGACGGCCACTGAGCGTCCCTCATAGGCGGAACACTGGGGGACGGCCACTGAGCGTCCCTCATAGGCGGAACCCTGGGGGACGGCCACTGAGCGTCCCTCATAGCTGGATGCCTGGGGGACGGCCACTGAGCGTCCCTCATAGGCGGAACCCTGGGGGACGGCCGCTGAGCGTCCTTCATTGGCGGAACCCTGGGGGGACGGCCGCTGAGCGTCCCTCATAGACGGACGCCTGGGCGACGGCCACTGAGCGTCCCTCATAGACGGACGCCTGGGCAACGGCCACTGAGCGTCCCACATAGGCGGGAACCCTGGGTGACGGCCGCTGAGCGTCCCTCATAGGTGGATGCCTGGGGGACGGCCACTGAGCGTCCCTCATAGACGGACGCCTGGGCGACGGCCACTGAGCGTCCCTCATAGGCGGGAACCCTGGGTGACGGCCGCTGAGCGTCCCTCATAGGTGGATGCCTGGGGGACGGCCACTGAGCGTCCCTCATAGGCGGATGCCTGGGGGACGGCCACTGAGAGTCCCTCATAGGCGGATGCCTGGGGGACGGCTACTGGGCGTCCCTCATAGGCAGAACCCTGGGGGACGGCCACTGAGCGTCCCTCATTGGCGGAACCCTGGAGGATGGCCACTGAGCATCCCTCATTGGCGGAACCCTGGGGGACAGCCACTGAGCGTCCCTCATTGGCGGAACCCTGGGGGACGGCCACTGAGTGTCCCTCATAGACGGACACCTGGGGGACGGCCGCTGAGCGTGCCTCATAAGCGGAACCCTGGCGGACCGCCACTGAGCGTCCCTCATTGGCGGAACCCTGGGGGACGGCCGCTGAGCGTCCCTCTTAGACGGATGCCTGGGGGACGGCCACTGAGCGTCCCTCATTGGCGGAACCCTGGGGGATGGCCACTGAGCGTCCCTCATAAGCGGAACCCTGGCGTACGGCCACTGAGCGTCCCTCATAGGCGGATGCCTGGGGGACGGCCGCTGAGCGTCCCTCATTGGCGGAACCCTGGGGTATGGCCACTGAGCGTCCCTCATTGGCGGAACCCTGGGGGATGGCCACTGAGCGTCCCTCATAAGCGGAACCCTGGCGTACGGCCACTGAGCGTCCCTCATAGGCGGATGCCTGGGGGACGGCCGCTGAGCGTCCCTCATTGGCGGAACCCTGGGGTATGGCCGCTGAGCGTCCCTCATAGGCGGATGCCTGGGGGACGGCCACTGAGCGTCCCTCATAGGCTGATGCCTGGGGGACGGCCACTGAGCGTCCCTCATAGGCGGAACCCTGGGGGACGGCCACTGAGCGTCCCTCATAGGCGGAACCCTGGGGGACGGCCACTGAGCGTCCCTCATAGCTGGATGCCTGGGGGACGGCCACTGAGCGTCCCTCATATGCGGAACCCTGGATGACGGCCACTGAGCGTCCCTCATTGGCGGAACCCTGGGGGGACGGCCGCTGAGCGTCCCTCATAGACGGACGCCTGGGCGACGGCCACTGAGCGTCCCTCATAGGCGGGAACCCTGGGTGACGGCCGCTGAGCGTCCCTCATAGCCGGATGCCTGGGGGACGGCCGCCGAGTGTCTCTCATAGTGGGTTGGCCGCTGTGCGTCCCTCATACACTCAGAGCTACACTGGCTGCCTTTAGATGACCAATCACGTCCTGTGGGTTAGAGGACCGGTTGGTTGCCATGGTAACGCACCGTATTTCCTCCTGATCTCATCGTTTCTCGTCTTTCTCTCCGCCTTCCTGCAAAACAAAGGAAGCAGAAAAGGTTGAAGAACCAGTTCCTGACAGCAGAACCTCCACCTGGACCCACAGCGGCGCTACTGGAGGCCAGAGAACCTCCATCAGAACCCACGGGTCCATTTTGTCCCACGGTCTGTGCTCATCTCACCGCTCCTCAGCACGCTGTCTGATCTCCTCTCTCCTCCTGGAGAACGTCTCCTCGTCTCTGTCGGGACTGCAGAGAAGACAGAAAAACAGCAGATCACCGGGACAGGAGAGACAGCGAGGGTCAGGAGAGACAGCGAGGGTCAGGAGAGACAGCGAGGGTCAGGAGAGACAGCGAGGGTCAGGAGAGACAGAGAGGGACAGGACAGACAGAGAGGGTCAGGAGAGACAGAGGGGACAGGACAGACAGAGAGGGTCAGGAGAGACAGAGAGGGACAGGAGAGACAGATGGGACAGGAGGAATAGGAGGGAGGTACTAGGAGACCCCTCATAGTAGAAGAGGCGGGACTGAGGAGGTTCAGACTCCAGCAGAACCTCACTGAGGATGAGGATGATGAAGCAGGCGGGTGAGAACGGCGGCTCACCCTGCTGGGTGGGTCCTCCTCCTGCAGCAGCAGCAGCAGCAGCAGATGATGATGCTGATGATGATGGTTCCCAGAACCACGGCCATAGCGATGATCAGGGCTTCAAAGTTCACTGAGGACAGACACAAGGACCGGGTCAGGACCTGGACCTGCAGCTCCCCCTGCTGTCCCCCTCACTCACTGCAGGAGAGCAGGCTGCCTGAGGCCACAGGGAGCGCTAGCTTCTGCTTCTGGACCCGCTATGCAGCAGCGCCACCTGCTGGACACGACTCAGCTATCAGCACCAGAACTCTGGGAAAGTTCTGCCACTGAAGCCAAGGAGGAAGCAGCTGGGTGGGACCTTAAAGAGGAACCGATACCTAGAACCCCTGAGAGACGGAGAAACCAAAACCAGATGGAGGAACAGAAAGTTCTGACTCCAGCTTTGGTCCTCTGGGGACAAACATAGAGCTGTGGTTCTAGATGGGGGGGTTCCATTAAGAACAGACCCGTCCTGATTCTACGGCTGAGGATGGGTTCTGGGAAGCAGAGGGAAGCTCAGGTCCACTATGGCCCTTTAGAAGAACCCCAACAGACGCATCAGAAGCAGTGGTACTCACCCCAGCAGACACCCCAGCGGGCCTGGGACAGCGGGCAGAGCGAGGCGGGGGGCAGCAGCCAGGTCACCGGGTATTCAGAGCAGCTGTTGGTGGCAAAACACCACAGACACTGAGGGGACAGCAGAGCCATGTCAGAGCAGGAAACGACCATATATGGAAGAGACGGAAGCAGCACACCGAGACACAGTCTGAGTTAATGATCAGTCCATTGATGGACCTGAGGACACCTGATCAGACGTGTCCTCTGGGTCCATTACTGATTAGAACAGAACAATAAACTGAGCTTTCATTAAATATTAACGCATCAACAAAGGAAATACCAAATATGGTCAGAAAAAACGAAAACAGGAGAAAAAGGCAGACGGACGTCCAAAAGAGGACATCTACAGGTGAAATCCATGGACCAAAGAACCAGCTATCAGGACCAATATTATGACCGCTAACAGAACCGCTATCAGAACCGCTATCAGGACCAATATTACGACCGCTAACAGAACCGCTATCAGAACCGCTATCAGGACCAATATTACGACCGCTAACAGAACCGCTATCAGAACCGCTAACAGGACCAATATTACGACCGCTAACAGAACCGCTATCAGAACCGCTAACAGGACCAATATTATGACCGCTAACAGAACCGCTATCAGAACCGCTAACAGGACCAATATTATGACCGCTAACAGAACCGCTATCAGAACCGATATCAGGACCAATATTACGACCGCTAACAGAACCGCTATCAGAACCGCTATCAGGACCAATATTACGACCGCTAACAGAACCGCTATCAGGACCAATATTATGACCGCTAACAGAACCGCTATCAGAACCGCTAACAGGACCAATATTACGACCGCTAACAGAACCGCTATCAGAACCGCTAACAGGACCAATATTATGACCGCTAACAGAACCGCTATCAGAACCGCTAACAGGACCAATATTATGACCGCTAACAGAACCGCTATCAGAACCGCTAACAGGACCAATATTACGACCGCTAACAGAACCGCTATCAGGACCAATATTACGACCGCTAACAGAACCGCTATCAGGACCAATATTATGACCGCTAACAGAACCGCTATCAGAACCGCTAACAGGACCAATATTACGACCGCTAACAGAACCGCTATCAGAACCGCTAACAGGACCACTTTCAGTACTGCTATCAGACCGCTATCAGTACCGCTAACAGGACCGCTTTCAGTACTGCTATCAGTACCGCTATCAGGACCGCTAACAGGACCACTATCAGTACTGCTATTAGGACCGCTATCGGAACACTATCAGGACCGCTAACAGAACCGCTATTAGTACCGCTATCAGTACAGCTATCAGAACTGCTAACAGGACCGCTATCAGAACCACCAACAGGACAGCTATTAGGACCGCTATCAGGACTGCTATCAGGACCGTTATCAGGACCGCTATCAGTACAGCTATCAGAACTGCTAACAGGACCGCTATCAGGACCACCAACAGGACTGCTATCAGTACCGCTAACAGGACCGCTATCAGGACCACCAACAGGACAGCTATCAGAACGCTATCAGGACCACCAACAGGACTGCTATTAGGACCGCTATCAGGACCGTTATCTGGACCGCTATCAGTACAGCTATCAGAACTGATAACAGGACCGCTATCAGGACCACCAACAGGACTGCTATCAGTACCGCTAACAGGACTGCTATCAGAACACTATCAGGACCACCAACAGGACCGCTATCAGTACCGCTATCAGTACAGCTATCAGAACTGCTAACAGGACCGCTATCAGGACCACCAACAGGACAGCTATCAGAACGCTATCAGGACCACCAACAGGACTGCTATTAGGACCGCTATCAGGACCGTTATCAGGACCGCTATCAGTACAGCTATCAGAACTGATAACAGGACCGCTATCAGGACCACCAACAGGACTGCTATCAGTACCGCTAACAGGACTGCTATCAGAACACTATCAGGACCACCAACAGGACCGCTATCAGTACCGCTATCAGTACAGCTATCAGAACTGCTAACAGGACCGCTATCAGGACCACCAACAGGACTGCTATCAGAATGCTATCAGTACCGCTATCAGGACCGCCAACAGGACTGCTATCAGAACGCTATCAGGACCACCAACAGGACTGCTATCAGGACCGCTATCAGGACAGCAAACGGGACCGCTATCAGGACTTCTAACATGACCGCTAACAGGACCGCTAACATGACCGCTGTTAGGACCACCAACAGGACCGTTATCAGGACCGCTATCAGGACATTTAACAGGCCAGCTATCAGGACCGCTATCAGGACAATCAACAGGACCGCAATCAGAACCGGTATCAGAACCGCTATCAGGACATCTAACAGGCCAGCTATCAGTACAGCTATCAGGACCGCTATCAGGACCGCTATCAGGACCGCTATCAGGACCACTAACAGGACCGCTTTCAGAACTGCTATCAGTACTGCTATCAGGACCGCTAACAAAACCTCTATCAAGACCGCTATCAGTACAGCTATCAGGACCGCTATCAGTACAGCTATCAGGACCGCTATCAGTACAGCTATCAGGACCGCTATCAGTACAGCTATCAGGACCTCTATTAGGACCGCTAACCCACCTTAGCATGAGGAACGCAGCTGTCACAGTCCAAGAAGGAGGAACAACCTGGAAGAGAAAAAGATCACATTAGACCAAGGACGGACTCTGTAGAACTAGACAGAACAGAACCAAAAATAACAGAACTAGAAGGGACCAGAACAGAACCAATGTAGGAACCAGATCTGCTCGGGCCCTGCGCATGCCACTGATGTTATGCTAAATGTTTGACTGAATGTTTGCCACGTGACATCAAACATTGTGGTTGCCCAGACAACGATAATAACATAATGCAGCATCTGTGTCCCTAGAGGGAGCATCTGTAGCGTTAGCGAGTCTAATGACCTGATCTAATGACCTGACGAATAACTGGACCGGAGTTAGAACCAGGACCAGAGTAAGAACCAATACCAGAGTAAGAACCAAGAGAAGAGTAAGAACCAAGAGAAGAGTTAGAACCAGAACCAAAGGTAGAACCAGGACCAGGATCACAGTTAGGACTAGAACCAGGACCAGAGTTAGAACCAGGACCAAAGGTAGAACCAGGACCATGGTTAGGACCAGAACCAGGATCAGAGTTTGGACCAGGATCAGAGTTTGGACCAGGACCAGCATCAGAGTTTGGACCAGGATCAGAGTTTGGACCAGGACCAGAGTTAGAACCAGGACCAGAGTTAGAACCAGGACCAGAGTTAGACAAGAACCAGGACCAGAGTTAGAACCAGGACCAGAGTTAGAACCAGAATCAGAGTTAGAACCAGGATCAGAGTAAGAACCAGAACCAGAGTTAAGACCAGAACCAGGAACAGAGTTAGAACCAGGACCAGAGTTAAGACCAGAACCAGGAACAGAGTTAAGACCAAGACCAGAGTTAGAACCATAACCAAAGGTAGAACGAGGACCACAGTTAGGACCAGAACCAGAGTTAGGACCAGAACCAGGACCAGAGTTAGGTCCAGGACCAGAGTCAGAACCATAACCAAAGGTAGAACCAGGACCACAGTTAGGACCAGACCAGGATCAGAGTTTGGACCAGGGCCAGAGTTAGAACCAGGACCAGAGGTTGGACCAGAACCAGAGTTAGAACCAGGACCAGAGTTAGGACCAGGGCCAGAATTAGAACCAGGACCAGAGTTAGAACCAGGACAAGAGTTAGAACCAGAACCAAAGGTAGAACCAGGACCAGAGTTAGACAAGAACCAGGACCAGAGTTAGGACAAGAACCAGGACCAGAGTTAGGACAAGAACCAGAGTTAGAACCAGTATCAGAGTAAGAACCAGAACCAGAGTTAGGACCAGAACCAGGACCAGAGTTAGAACCAGGACCAGAGATAGGACCAGGACCAGAGTTAGGACAAGAACCAGGATCAGAGTTAGGACCAGGACCAGAGTTAGGCCTAGTTTTAATATTAGAAAGGAGAAAAACAATCACGGAAGGGCCTGAGTAAGAATTTAAAACCTGGATGTGAGTGAGGATCTCCCTGTGACGCAGTTTTAAAATATTAAACTAAAGGAAGCTAATCTGAAGCTAATCTGCTACCAGGCTGTAAACACTCCTTCAGTCTGGAACCAAAGGTCCATCAGATAAACCTGTGGGTCTGATGGAGGAACTTACCGGGCGGTGGGGGGGATGTGGGGCTCTCCGTCGGGCTAACCAAGCTAACGTAGCTTAGCAGCAGCAGCAGGCCGGCGGAGGTTCGGGTGGTTCGGTCCGGTAGAGACGGAGACATGGCTGGACTCGGAGCTGCTTCTGAAGATCCGCTCGTTGACAGGAGAGCGATGCTGCTGGTTCTGTTTACCGGACTACGTCACTTCCTGAATGTATTCTTCTTCTTCTTCTTTTCATTAATGGCGGATTGCAAGTAACTTTTAGGTGCATACCGCCACCTACTGTACACGAGTGTGTAGCAACATTTTCTCTACATTTATTAAATTCTATTTATTAATCTTGTGTTTTTAAGAAAATTAAATAAAGCTTTCCTTACTCTATAAATCTCCATTATGTTTCCTTCATTTCCTAATATTCCTTTAAGACTCCATTCTTTTCCTGTCCTTCCAACAATTCTTTTCAGATTTTCTCTTTCAGATTCATATGTTCTACAGTTCATTAATACATGTTCAACATTTTCTTTCTCTCCACATCCTTCACATTTATTATAACTTTTCTTCCCTATTAAATGTAAAGTGTCATTTAAATAGGTGTGTCCTACTCTTAATAATTATTTCTTCCCTTCTGTTTCTCTCATCAATATTTCTAATTAGTACTGACTTTTGCACTTTATATAATTTTCTCCCTTTCTTATCTTCATTCCACCTTTTTTGCCATTGTTTTATTTCTTTTATTTTAATACATGATTTCCATTCCCCTTTCCCAAAAGGAATTATCATCTTCATTGTCATTTCTAAAGCCCTTTTTGCTAATTTATCAGCTTTTTCATTTCCTTTAACCCCTTCGTGAGCTGGAACCCAGCAGAACCAGACATTAATGCCACCTCTATATAATCTAAATAAACTATGCATAATTTCTAATACTAACTCTTTCCTATTATTTCCTTCTCCCTGGATGCTTTCTAACACTGCTTTAGAGTCTGTACATATCACCACCCCGTCTGGTCGAACCTCCTCTACCCCCTGTAAGCTTAATATAACTGCCATCATTTCTGCTGTGAATACAGATAGGTGATCTGAAAGTCTTTTGGAGATGTGAATTTCAAACTCTGGAATGTTTATTCCTATTCCCACATGTCCTTTAAGATTTTTAGAACCATCTGAATAAATTTTGAGGTAGTTGTAATATGATTTTCTTAAATATACATCAGTCTTTACCCCTATTTCACTTAAATTCCAGTCGTTTTTCCTTTTAAGCAGAATCATGTCTACATTTACCTCAGGGAATAGCCATGGAGGAATAACACTAATTGGATTAATCTGGGCTATTTTCCTATCCTCTAATCCATATATTTTGGTCCATTTACTTATCATCCATCCAAATCCATTACTCTTGAACTTTGCATATTCCCAACAGTTTTGTAATATAATTGATGTTACATTCTCTTCTTCCTTACTTTAAATTTTCATCCAGTATACTAAAGCTAATTTTATTCTTCTCATTTCCAGTGGGGTCTCTCCAGTCTCTATTAAAAGAGCATTAATAGGTGTCGTTTTCACTGCTCCTGTACATATACGTAACGCCCTACTCTGTAGTCTATCCATCTTTTGCAGTGTTGTTTTAGCTGCTGCTCCATATATAAAACTACCATAATCAATTATTGATCTCATAAGACCCCTATATATGTTTAATAATGACTGTCTATCTGCACCCCAATTATTTCCAGCCACAGACTTTAGTAAGTTTATAACTTTCTTACATTTAGTTTCCAAGTTTTCTATATATGTTTTCCATGTGTTAGAGCTATCTAACCATAATCCTAGGTATTTAAATTCTTTAACCTTTCCAAAGGCTGTCCGTATAATGTTATTGTTCCTGTATCAATATTTCTTTTGTTTGTAACAACCATAAAACAAGATTTGCTTGCTGATAATTTAAAGCCCCATTCATATGACCATTTTTACACTTTATTAATTGCCTTTTTAATTTTTTCTACTACGTGTTTAACATTTTTTCCCCTCATCCATATGGCCCCATCATCTGCATACAGTGCAGAGTTTATACATTTATCGGTATCAGAAAAAATGTCATTAATCATTATGTTAAATAATGTTGGACTAATTGCACTACCTTGAGGTATCCCATTTTCCACATTGAACTCTTTTGAATAATCATTTCCAACCTTAACTCTTATTTTTCTATTTAGCAAAAAGTTTGCTATCCAATTATACATTTTCCCCTTAATCCCGATTTGATTGATTTTTATTAGTAATCCTTCTCTCCATAATGAATCATATGCTTTTTCAATATCAAAAAATACTATAATCATTTCCTCCTTCATTTTTAAAGCTTTCTCTATATCATTACTGACTCTAGTTATAGCATCTATTGTAGATCTCCCTGTTCTTTTTTTTATGACTTGAACTTTATTTAGATTTTAACAAAATAAAACATAAAAAGTATACCATGTTGCACATTATACCAATTGGGTATGCAAGCACTGAGAACAAACAATATAAAGCAAAAACAAACCATAAAATAAAATAAACTAGAAAAAATAAAGATGCCAACAATGCACTTATCCAAGGTTACAGCAGACATTAGTGATTAAGGTTGATCTGAGCTAGAAACGTCATTGATCGGTGTAGGAAAAGTAGGGGGCCCATTTGTTATTATAATCATCTACTTTATTTAACAGTCTGTATGATAATCTTTCAAATGCTGCCAGTTGTCCAAGTGCGGTGTGCCACTGGGTGAAAGTAGGTGTTGATGGGGCCTTCCACTCCCTCACTAAAAGTTTTCTCCCCAGCATGATGGCTGTCTGTAACCACTGTGCAAGAGAGGAAGGCAAGTAATTCAAAACTGAAGGATCTCCCAGTACATAAAGCTTGCTAGTAAAAGGAATGCCCTGACCAACTACCCCCTCCACAACAGTGTGAACAGAGGACCAATACACTTGAACTTTAGGACATCCCCAGAGCATGTGCAAAAGTGTGCCACTATCATGCTGGCACTTCCAACAGGCATCAGAGTCTGCTAATCCCACTTTATGCAATCTAGAAGGTGTCCAGTATATGCGGTTCAGGATTTTAAATTGGACCAATCTAGAACGTAGTTCTCGTGACAATTTTGTCATATTCCCAAGAATTTTATTCCACTCCTCCTCTGTAAAACAAAGATTCAAATCAGTTTCCCAGGCTCTTTTAAGGGACAGCATATTGAGATCTGAGGATGACAGTAACATTTTATAATAGACTGAGGCCTCGTGTCCGCTTCCAAAAACATTTTTAATGTGCTCCAGAGTATCACAGCACAAGGGGGGCTCCGTGGGTGAGCCAAATGTATTTACCATCAAATGTCGTAATTGCAAATATTTCCAAAAATCCTGCCGGGGTAGATTAAAGTCTTGTGCGAGTTTTTCAAAAGATTTCAATACATTGTTGTCGTATAAATCACCCAACACTTTTATACCTTTCTGATACCAGGTCTTCCAAAAAAATGGTGACTTTGCTATGCAGAGTTTGGGGTTATGCCAAATACCAGCAGACCGGTTGAGGTGGGGGTCAAATCTAAAATTTTTTGACATTTTCTTCCATACTGCTTTCAAGTGAGACAGAATAGGGTGTGACTGGTTAAAAGGGCCAAGATTAGTTGATAGAGTATAGAGCGGTGTAAAGGGTAAGCAAGCCATGCTCTCAAAGTGGAACCAGGGGGGTGCTTTCTCAGGGGGTAGAAACCAATGTGCCAGATGCCTGAGAGAAAAAGCATAGTGATAATGGAGTAAATTAGGCACCCCAAGTCCACCTTTATCCACTGGTCTCTGTAACTTTTTCAAGTTAAGTCTAGGTTTCTTATTGCTCCAAATAAATGAATTACAGAGTTAATCAAATTGTTTAAAATAGTTCAAAGGAACATGGACAGGTAGAGCTTGTAACAAATAGTTAAGCTTAGGTGTGCAGACCATTTTTATAATGTTTACCTTCCCCCACATAGAGAGATAAAGCTGACTCCAGCGGTCAACATCAGCTCTCGTCCCACTTAATAGCGGTTCGAAATGTATTTTTATTAAGTCTGACAACCGCGGTGGGAAGACAATACCAAGATACTTTATGCCTTTCTGAGGCCAAGAGAACGTGCCAGTTGGAAAAAGGGTCTTAGGGCAGTAGGAAGTCAGAGGCAGGGCCTCCGACTTGGTCCAGTTTACTTTATAGCCAGATATATCTGAAAAAGCGTTAATTATTGTGAACAGAGAGTTAAAGGAATGCTCTGGGTCGGATACGAAGAGAAGAATGTCGTCGGCGTACAGCATAAGTTTATGACAATCACCCCCTACGCTTACACCTGGAATTGTAGGCTCTCTGCGTATAGCAACTGCCAATGGTTCAAGGGCGAAGAGAAGGGGGGAAAGAGGATCCCCCTGCCTAGTGCCACGACCGTAGATCTCCCTGTTCTAAAGCCACACTGGTATTCAGTTATTAGTTTTTTATGCTCAAGAACATATCTTAGTCTACTGACTATTATTTTCTCCATCCATTTACTTAGATGAGAAGTTAAAGCTATTGGTCTATAGTTATTGATAGGATCTTTTCCTGGTTTATTAAATGGAAGTATTATTGCCCTTTTCCAGTTATTTGGTATTAAACCTTCATTCCATATTTTATTAAATAATTGTAATATTAATTCCAAGGTTACTTCTGGAATCTGTCGAAACATAGCATAGCATAATTGATCCTCTCCTGGAGCTGAGTGTCCTGTCCCTTTCAGTACTGTTTTCATTTCTTTCATGGTTATATTCATGTCTAATATTGACACACATTCTTGACATTTTTCCAGAATACTTTTATAATTTCCCAGTTTTTGTATTTTCTGCTGTCTGTGAATGTCTGTCAGATGTTCACCACTGTGAACTGCAGCAAATGTCTCCCCTAATAGATCTGCCTTGTCTTTGTTTAAAACTAGTATTTCCTGTCCTCGGACTAAGGTTGGCATTTTAACTTCATTCATTTCCCTAAACATTGACCAAACGTTCTGCAATTTTTTTTCTGAGCCTTTTGAGGAACAGTATTCTCTCCATGTTTTCTTTTTAGCTTCTTTAATAATTTTGCGAGCCAATGCTCTTTTCTTTTTATATTCAATAAGTCTTTCAGATGTTACATTTTTCTGTAATGTTTTGAATGCTTTTAGTTCTTTAATTGCTGTACTACATTCGTCATTCCACCAAGGAACTACTTTTTTCTTACCTTTAATTTTGATTTTTGGGCTGCTAGAATTTGCAGCATTTAAAATTAGCTTTATTGAAGCACCATCTTGTTAATATGAAATCTTGTTGCCTATTTATACTATCATCAATTATTGTACTCACTGGAAAATGATCACTCTCTAATGTAGACTCTCTGTTAACATCCCATTCACATGAACTAACAAGATGGTCAGTTGTTAATGTAATATCTAGACATGAAATTGTATTTTTATGTATATTTACTCTTGTACCTTTTCCATTATTAAGATAAACTAATGATCTTTCATCCATCATATCTTCAACTACAGGTGCTGGTCATAAAAGTAGAATATCATGAAAAAGTTGATTGATTTCAGTAATTCCATTTAAAAAGTGAAACTTGTATATTATATTCATACATTACATACAAACTCATATATTTCAGATGTTTATTTTGTTTAATTTTGATGATTACAAATGACAACAAATGAAAATCTCAAATTCATCATATCAGAAAATTAGAATATTACTGAAGACCAATAAAAACAAAGGATTTATAGAAATGTTGGCCAACTGAAAAGTATGAACATGAAAAGTATGAGCATGTACAGCACTCAGTATTTAGTTGGGCCTCCTTTGGCCTGTATTACTGCAGCAATGCGGCGTGGCATGGAGTCGATCAGTCTGTGGCACTGCTCAGGTGTTATGATAGCCCAGGTTGCTCTAATAGTGGCTTTTAGCTCTTCTGAATTGTTGGGTCTGGTGTATTGCATCTTCTTCTTCACAATACCCCATAGATTTTCTATGGGGTTAAGGTCAGGAGAGTTTGCTGGCCAATTAAGAACAGGGATACCATGGTCCTTCAACCAGGTACTGGTAGCTTTGGCACTGTGTGCAGGTGCCAAGTCCTGTTGGAAAATGAAATCTGCATCTCCAAAAAGTTGGTCAGCTGCAGGAAGCATGAAGTGCTCTAAAACTTCCTGGTATGTGGCTGCGTTGACCCTGGACCTCAGAAAACACAATGGACCAACACCAGCAGATGACATGGCACCCCAAACCATCACTGACTGTGGAAACTTTACACTGGACTTCAAGCAACGTGGATGAAGTGCCTCTCTTCTTTTCCTCCAGACTCTGGGACCTTGATTTCCAAAGGAAATGCAAAATTTACTTTCATCAGAGAACATGACTTTGGACCACTCACCAGCAGTCCAGTCCTGTTTCTCTTTAGACGCTTCTGACGCTGTCTGTGGTTCAAGAGTGGCTTGACACAAGGAATGCGACAGCAGAAACCCATGTCTTTCATACGTCTGTGTGTGGTGGTTCTTGAAGCACTCACTCCAGCTGCAGTCCACTCTTTGTGAATCTCCCCCACATTTTTGAAGGGGTTTTGTTTCACAATCCTCTCCAGGGTGCGATTATCTCTCTTGCTTGTACACTTTTTTCGACCACATCTTTTCCTTCCCTTCGCCTCTCTATTAATGTGCTTGGACACTGAGCTCTGTGAACAGCCAGCCTCTTTAGCGATGACCTTTTGTGTCTTGCCCTCCTTGTGCAAGGTGTCGATGGTCGTCTTTTGGACAACTGTCAAGTCAGCAGTCTTCCCCATGATTGTGTAGCCTATAGAACTAGACTGAAAGACCATTTAAAGGCTTTTGCAGGTGGTTTGAGTTAATTAGCTGATTAGAGTGTGGCACCAGGGGCCATCAATTTTGAACCTTTTCACAATATTCTAATTTTTTGATATGATGAATTTGAGATTTTCATTTGTTGTCATTTGTAATCATCAAAATTAAACAAAATAAACATCTGAAATATATGAGTTTGTATGTAATGTATGAATATAATATACAAGTTTCACTTTTTAAATGGAATTACTGAAATCAATCTACTTTTTCATGATATTCTAATTTTATGACCAGCACCTGTATAATACCATTATGACATCATGGCGGATCGCAAGCAACTTTAAGGTGCATACCGCTATCTACTGTTCATGAGTGTGTAGCAACATTGTTTTACATCTATTAAATTCTATTTTTTAATTTTGTATTCTGAAGATAAATAAATAATGCTTTCCTTAATCTATAAATATCATTTATATTTCCTTTATTTCCCAATAATCCTTTAAGACTCCATTCTTAGCCTGTCCTTTCAACTCTTTTCAATTTCTTCCTTTCAGGTTCAGATGTTTTAAAGTTCATCAATACGTGTTCTACATTTTCTATCTCTTCACATCCTTCACATTTAGCATTATTTTTCCTCCCTATTAAATATCGAAAGTTCTTCCTCTTCTTAGGACCAGATTAAGGACCAGACCCAGGACCAGAGTTAGGACCAGACCCAGGACCAGGACCAGAGTTAGGACCAGACCCAGGACCAGAGTTAGGACCAGACCCAGGAACAGAGTTAGGACCAGACCCAGGACCAGAGTTAGGACCAGACCCAGGACCAGAGTTAGGACCAGACCCAGGACCAGAGTTAGGACCAGACCCAGGAACAGAGTTAGGACCAGACCCAGGACCAGAGTTAGGACCAGACCCAGGAACAGAGTTAGGACCAGACCCAGGACCAGAGTTAGGACCAGACCCAGCACCAGAGTTAGGACCAGACCCAGGAACAGAGTAAGGACCAGAGTAAGGACCAGACCCAGGAATAGAGTAAGGACCAGAGTTAGGACCAGACCCAGAACCAGAGTTAGGACCAGATCCAGGACCAGAGTAAGGACCAGACCCAGGACCAGAGTTAGGACCAGAGTTAGGACCAGACCCAGGACCAGAGTTAGGACCAGACCCAGGACCAGAGTTATGACCAGACCCAGGACCAGAGTTAGAACCAGAGTAAGGACCAGTCCCAGGACCAGAGTTAGGACCAGACCCAGAGTTAGGATCAGACCCAGGACCAGAGTTAGGACCAGACCCAGAGTTAGGATCAGACCCAGGACCAGAGTTAGGACCAGACCCAGGACCAGAGTTAGGACCAGACCCAGGACCAGAGTTAGAACCAGAGTAAGGACCAGTACCAGAGTTAGGACCAGACCCAGGACCAGAGTTAGGACCAGACCCAGGACCAGAGTTAGGACCAGACCCAGGACCAGAGTTAGGAGCAGACCCAGGACCAGAGTAAGGACCAGACCCAGGACCAGAGTAAGGACCAGAGTTAGGACCAGACCCAGGACCAGAGTAAGGACCAGACCCAGGACCAGAGTAAGGACCAGACCCAGGACCAGAGTAAGGACCAGACCCAGGACCAGAGTAAGGACCAGAGTTAGGACCAGACCCAGGACCAGAGTAAGGACCAGACCCAGGACCAGAGTAAGGGCCAGAGTTAGGACCAGAACCAGGACCAGAGTTAGGACCAGACCCAGGACCAGAGTAAGGACCAGACCCAGGACCAGAGTAAGGACCAGACCCAGGAACAGAGTAAGGACCAGAGTTAGGACCAGACCCAGGACCAGAGTTAGGACCAGACCCAGGACCAGAGTAAGGACCAGACCCAGGACCAGAGTAAGGACCAGACCCAGGAACAGAGTAAGGACCAGAGTTAGGACCAGACCCAGGACCAGAGTTAGGACCAGACCCAGGACCAGAGTAAGGACCAGACCCAGGACCAGAGTAAGGACCAGACCCAGGAACAGAGTAAGGACCAGAGTTAGGACCAGACCCAGGACCAGAGTTAGGACCAGACCCAGGACCAGAGTAAGGACCAGACCCAGGACCAGAGTAAGGACCAGAGTTAGGACCAGAACCAGGACCAGAGTTAGGACCAGACCCAGGACCAGAGTAAGGACCAGACCCAGGACCAGAGTAAGGACCAGACCCAGGAACAGAGTAAGGACCAGAGTTAGGACCAGACCCAGGACCAGAGTTAGGACCAGACCCAGGACCAGAGTAAGGACCAGACCCAGGACCAGAGTAAGGACCAGACCCAGGAACAGAGTAAGGACCAGAGTTAGGACCAGACCCAGGACCAGAGTTAGGACCAGACCCAGGACCAGAGTAAGGACCAGACCCAGGACCAGAGTAAGGACCAGACCCAGGAACAGAGTAAGGACCAGAGTTAGGACCAGACCCAGGACCAGAGTTAGGACCAGACCCAGGACCAGAGTTAGATGTGATGCTGAATTAAGTCCTGTATGTTCCATCGTAGCTTTCTTATTATCCTTTCTTGTTCCTTCTGTTCTTCCCAATTTTCCCTCAAACTTCCCATCCTTCCTTTGTTTTCTTTAAAACAAAATGCCATCTTCCTTTTATATCTTCTTCCTGTTGTTTTTGCCATTTTTCTTGAATCTTCCTTTTAATAAAACTTTTAACCTCTGATTTACTTAACCCCTAGAACCCGACGGACCCACCGGTGGGTCCAGCTGCTACGTGACCTCGTAATTTTAACAAACCCCCAGTATTGATGTAAAAAACACATTTTGCACAGTTTGGTGACATTTTTGGATAAATGTGCCAAAATGGCCCCTCCGCCTAAGAAATTTCTCACTAATACCATTCTAAAATAAATATGATTTATCTGATTGAATCCAAATTTGGTATATTTTTACACAACATTTAGATTTGAAAGTCTGTACTACTTTTTTGTGCTATAAATAATATTTTGGTAGTGTTTTGCAATGTTTATCTCAAAGAAAATTTTGGCGAGGTTCAAAAAATGCAAAATATTTTGTATTTTGTCCCTAATATTTCAGGCAGGGTCAAAGCTACAATGGTGCTGACACCAGAAAACCATTCTATGACATCTTACCTTTACAGACGTACCAAAGGTTTCTTCTTAAATCTAATAGCTGGGAGGCTATAAGTGATTTACTTTTGTGTGTTTTTGTCAGGCAGATATTTATTTATACCCCCTGATGGTGTAAGAGGTTATGTCAGTTCTTATAGCTTTCTTATCAGCCATTTCTTTTCCTTCACTGCTATATGTGCAGGAACCCAAAGAAACACGGCTGTTAATCATTTGAACTTGATACAATTTTGTTGAATTTCTAATAAACTATCTGGTTGACTTTTTGAATGATTTCTTTGTAAAGTGATCAATGCAGAGCTTGAATCTAAGCATATAATATCTCTTATTGGTCTCACTTCCTCCATCCATTGTACAGCAACTAACGATGCAATCATTTCTGCCGTATAAACACATAATCCTTCAAGAAAAATTCTATTTCTTATGAGGTCAATATACATTTATAATTTAGGAATTTTACTTTTTTTTTTTACTTAATTTAACTTAAAACGACAGTTTTCTATACATTTGAATTTGAACTCAAGAAAAACTGTTAAATCTAAATGTCATCTGTAAAAATTAGAGCATTTTTTTTATTTGTTGTGGAAAAAAAACATTTGACAGATGAAAACTGGGATCCTAACTCAGCACCACTGAAGCTATCACCTTATTGGTTTTGGATAATTAGTAAAAAATAATTTTGTAATGAAACAATGAAATAGCTCCAAATGTCCTATCAGTAACCATGTCTGTTCCAGCCCAGATCATTGTTAGAATTTCTTTTAAGTATTATGTCTTCAGTACAGGGGCCAAGACTTGATCTACAGGGGCCCTGGCCCCCATTGGCCCCCGTCTAATACTGGCCATGGTGACCGTGGCGAGGTGCACTGTATGCTGAAGTCCATGAAAAACAGAAAGCACAGCCGATGTTGAAGGCTACAAGATTGAAAGTATTAAAAATATAAAACCAATACTGTTCTGTTTAGTGTTTAAGAAATTACTGTTAGTTAATAAACAATTGGTGAAAAGTTGCTGGCCTTCAGTGTGTGTGTATGAGGGGCACGGTGTGGGTCTGTGGGGCCCGGGGGGGGGATTTATGATAAAATAACCCCAATAAATAAAGTTAGTGTAGTAAACACAGGTGCTGCTACCCATAAACTTCATGCTAGCACTAGTGGCTAATGAGGATTTTTTTACAATAACTTCTGATGATGATATAACGTGATAATATGTCTGATTGACTGTGACCCCTCTCTCTCTCTCTCTCTGTGTGGTGGAGTTTCCATTTTACAGTGTTAATAAATTAAGACTTTGGAAGTATTTTAAGTGTCCACTCACTAATTTCCATTAACCTGGTTTTGCACAGTTTAATACACATTCACTACACCAAAACAATGTGGTGGTTCAGTCTAGTCCAAAATGGCAAGGTCCATTTTTTGTCCCAGTCCACCCCTGGTTGTATTTTTGTTAACCTTCCAAAAACAAAATCCAGTGAGTCAGAAACTAATGTCAGATCTATGGTAGATTCTGTTCCAGTGCTGATGTTTAATCTTGTTCCATCTCCATTATTAATACACATTAGACTTTTAGATTCCATTAATTCCTCAATAACTCGTCCATTTTCATCTGTTTTATAATCACATATTAAACTATGAGAATTGAAATCTAAACCACACGAAAGTTAACTTTGGTTTCTGAAGAAACCCCTGAATGATGTCTGGGATTCGCCATAGATGTATAAATAAAGATGATATTTATTTATTGGTTTGATCTTTAGGTTTTTAATGTTTCTGTTGGTTCTGCAGATGTGGAGACAGCAGCTCACCACTTCTGATGCTAATATAAAGTCATATTTATAATATTTAATACAGATGTACACAAATACTTCTGTTCTGAATAAAAAACTTTATTCCAAACCTATTTAAAATACAATTTAATGGAAAATATTAGAATTAGTATATATATATATATATATATATATATATATATATATATATATATATATATATATATATATATATATATATATATATATATATATATATATATATATATATAAAACTTAGAGCTGGTTTTGCTCCATTCGTTGGATAAAAGAATTCTCTGTTCTGTTCCTTAAAGGTATACTATGCAACCGGTGTTGTTTTTCCAGCGAGGCTCCCCCCAGAGGGCGAAAGTAAAAGTGCACTGTCGTAAATATGCTCAGCTGTTCTCCTGGTTTCTCCGTCAAACCAGGCGCGGTTGTTTGGAGCTTAGCAGACAGGCGAACGCAGCTGGCGCGACAGAAGCAGAGAGTTTACATGCAAAGTCAATGGTTGACGCGCGTCAAAGCGCAGCAAAAGGTCCCGCGGCGCGTTTTGAGCAGCAGGCGCAGCACGTCTGAGTATCTGAAGCAGCGCGTCGGGCGCGTTTAAGCATCTGACGCGCGTGACGCGCCGCAAACGCGTTGCTGCTCGAGATGGAAAAATTTAATTTTTGCTGCTCGACGCGCCGCGTCAACCAATCAGAGAAGCTGATCTGGGAGCTGGCTGGGAGAGAGACACAGCGCTGATGACACAGACCGCTCTGATTACTCCTCTTAAACAGTTTATTAACGCATAATTAACTTAAAATGCATGCATCTGCCGGCAGAATATGTTCGCTTTTATTATTGTGGTGCCTGCAGATCGGATTATTTAGATGAAAAACACCTACCAGCTGCCGCAGTAAACCGCGAGGAGGCGACCCGGCCAGAGGCTGTTGTTGAAGGGATTCCTACTGTCGGCGCACCGCCGGTATGTGGGGGTCTGAGCGGCTCCGACAGAAAAAATATTGGAAGGCAGGATTGTAATCTGGATGAACTGACTGCACTGATGAAGTTTTCAGGTGTATTTTCTCACTTAAAAACATATTAAAACTACTTTATTCCCACTGATCACAGCAAATATAGCTGCAAGGCAGAGAAAGGATAGTGAAGCTCCACCCAACGCGCGTCAGAGCCACTTTTGGACCGCGCAGGCAGAGCAGCAAAGCTGCTTCAGCCGCGCGTCAGAACTAACTGGTACAAGCAGCAAAAATGAAGCAGCAGACGCGATTTTGCTGCTTTTGCAGCATCCGGTCTGAACGTAGCATGACGCGCGTGACGCGCAGCAAACGCGTTGCTGCTCGAGATGGAAAAATTTAATTTTTGCTGCTCGACGCGCCGTGTCAACCAATCAGAGAAGCTGATCTGGGAGCTGGCAGGGAGACAGACACATCGCTGATGATCAGAGCGCTATGATCACTCCTCTTAAACAATTTATTGACGCATAATTAACTTAAAATGCATACATCTGCCGGCAGAATATGTTCGCTTTTATTATTCTGGTGCCTGAAGATCGGATTATTTAGATGAAAAACACCTACCAGCTGCCGCGGTGAACCGCGAGGAGGCGACCCGGCCAGAGGCTGCTGATGAAGGGATTCCTACTGTCGGCGCACCGCCGGTATGTGGGGGTCTGAGCGGCTCCGACAGAAAAAATATTGAAGGCAGGATTGTAATCTGGATGAACTGACTGCACTGATTACGTTTTCAGGTGTATTTTCTCACTTAAAAACATATTAAAACTACTTTATTCCCACTGATCACAGCAAATATAGCTGCAAGGCAGAGAAAGGATAGTGAAGCTCCGCCATTTGGCGTCTGCTGCTTTTGCTGCGTCCGGTGTGAAAGCAGCGCTGCACAAAGATCGCCACTGTGCTAGCAACGAGCATGCTCTCGCCGTAAAGCAAGACTGACTCTCACGAGACTTTTGAGCCTGTGGGTGCGGGTCGGTGCTCCTGCAATTGCAAGTGCGGTTTTTCCCCCACAGACCACCAGGGCGGCCGAGAATACCTTTGTTCAACCTGAAATGACTCATTTAATCATCCAAAACGTTATGAAACACATTAATTAACTGAAAAATGTTGCATAGTGTGCCTTTAAAACAGAAGAGTTGGAAAAATAACTGATCTGTTTTAATCTGACCATCCCTCTCTGTTCATAAAGATTTCCTGTTTATTTCTTATTAATCTGCAGGGTTTAAATCTAGAAAGCAGAGAGTTTAAGCAGCAGGAATGACGGATAAAGGAGCGGTGAGGTGATGAGCCCGGCCTGCAGCTTCATGGTGACGTCATGCAGCTGTTAGTTAGCCGGCGGCAGAGGGGGGATAGTAATCAATCTAGTAATCGTTTTTCTCCCACTGTTTCCATTTGATCACTGCTGAACTTTATGGAATAAAAACTGTTCATTTTCGGTCTGGAAAGCTTTGCTAAACAAGATTTGGTTTTATATACACTCTGCGTATAAAAAATGACAATAAGAGTTGCCTAAGTCTCTTAGTCTGAATATAGATCAGTGGGTCACACAGACAGAATGGTCTGTGAAGGAGAAGCGCCCCCTGTTGTTCTCTAATGGTGTTGCAGTCCAATAGAAAAATATATGGACAGAAAGTCGATTTGTGATTTAATTCTAGTGAAACCTTTTATTTTTCCCTCTCTTTGGAACTAAATGTTCGATGAACAGATGTTGCTGTTTTGACTGAAGGATTTGAAATATTTTTTTATAATTGTTATTGTAATAAAAAAAATAATAGAAAAAAAATCCTGTTAGGTAAAAGGTCACATGATTCCAACATGATAATATATTTTAAATCATATTACTAACCACGAACAAACATTACAGCCTCCAATGAAAGAGCCGAGGAGTACTTTCTAAAACATAAAGCGACTCTGAGCTGAATCCTCCATCCTGGCAGAGAGTCGCTGCTCTGCTCCATCTGAGGAGAACAACCATAGCTGCTCCTGCAGCACCGCCTCTGTTCCCCCATCGTTCTGAGTTCATCAGGTTTTTCTACAAAGTCCCAAAAATGGATTCAATTCTGCAGTCAGTCTAAAAAATAAACATAAGAAAGAAACTGAATTATATAAAATTATCAATACATGTAAATATTAGTTTAACATTATTTCAAATATTTGAATGGAGATTTAGGTTTGCTTGTTTTATCCTTTGAGTATTTTATTTAAGGCTTATTTAATATAAAATATTCAGAGTAAAGGACATAAAGTTCAATTCAGTTTCAATTCAGTTTATTTATATAGCGCCAAATTCACAACACATGTCATCTCAAGGCACTTTACAGTTCAACCTGTGTTGCATATAAGTTGCATATATATCAGGTTCCTTTGGTGTCACATTGAACCTGTTATTATTATAGTTGTTGTTTGCGGTGGAGCCTCATGCTGGGAGCACTGTCAGTGACCCTAAGTGACCAGCAGGTGGCAGTACATGGCAGTGCATTTTCCTGCTCAGTGTTTGGTTCAAACTGTCCAATTCTGACATCTAAAATATTTAATAATAGAATAGATTCAACTTTAATGTCATTACTCTGTCTCAAGTACAGATTAAATAAATGTAGTTTGCATCTATCCTGAAGTGCTCTACAGGATATAAATATTTATTTACAGGGAATATGTATGTATGGACTATAAAAGGTTTATATAAACAGAGAGTAATTGGAAGAGGCTGTAAAATAAAATAAATATGGAAGATATATACAGATTATACATAAAAGTTAGGATATGCATTATGTATGTAGCGGTATATATATATATATATATATATATATATATATATATATATATATATATATATATATATATATATATATATATATATATATATATATATATAGTAGTGGGGTTAAAATACATCCAAACTGAACGGAGGTGATGAATCAGCTGTTTTAGCTGAAGGAACGGAACCCCCCCTCCCCCAAATTCATCCTTTGTCAACATTATTTTCTCTGTCTTCCATTTTGCCTCATCTTTAGAGGCAAAGATAAGGCCAAGACCTTTGGAGGTCTAGACCGAGACAAGACCAAGACCATCTAAGGTCAAACATGGACTTGTTCTCAGTTCTCCTTGGTCTCTGTTGGTGCGTCCTTGACTGTGCTGCTGCTTTGCTCTCGTTAGCAGACCACATCACTGCTAGCTGCTTCCTGCTTTCCTCCAAACCTGGTGACTGGTATCAGCTTCACCAGAACCAGTTCACTGAGGCAGCAAAGAGAAACAAACCACAGACAGTTCTATTCAGGATGGGAGCTGTGTTGCTGTGGGTGGTCCATGCAGCTGCAGCAGTTATCTATGTTGCCATAATCATACAGCAGGTTATATTAGAATCAATTTCATTTCTATTCAGTTTATTTCTATAGCTCCAATTCACATCATGTCATCTCAGGTCACTTTCCAGTTCACCAGATCATCCAGTCAGATTGATTCAAAGTTTTCTATCTAAGGAAAACCAGCTGATTGCATCGACTCATTGACTCTTCAGCAATCCCTCACACTAAGCATGCTTGTAGCGACAGTGGAGAGGAAAAACTCCCTTTGAACAGGAAGAAACCTCCAGCAGAACCAGGCTCAGTGTGAGCGGCCATCTGCTGAGGCCGACTGGGGTTCAAGGAGACAGAAGCTACAATCCTCTGATAGTCTGGAGATTTAATAAAAAGCAGAGAGAGCTGAACGTTAGAGATTGAACTAACAGATTCTGCAGAGTGGGAGAATAGAGATAGAATGAAGCAGAATGATGAAAAAGGGGTCCCTATGTCCTCCAGCAGTCTAAGCCTATAGCAGCAGAACTATAGAGATAGCTCAGGATAACCTGAGCCACTCTAACTAGAAGCTTTATCAAAAAGGAAAGTTTTAAGCCTAGCCTTAAAAGTAGACAGGGTGTCTGCCTCACGGACTAAAACTGGTAGTTGGTTCCACAGGAGAGGAGCCTGATAACTAAAACATCTGCCTCTCATTCTACTTTTAGAAATTCTAGGAACCACTAGTAAACCTGCAGATTGAGAGCGAAGTGCTCTGTTAGGAACATAAGGAACAATCAGATCTCTGATATCAGATGGAGCTTGGCCATTTAAGGCTTTATATGTGAGAAGGAGGATTTTAAATTCTATTCTGGATTTAACATTTAATCAGACTCATTATGCAGACAGACAATCTGTACTTTGGCTTTAAAAAAGGTGGTTCTTTTTTTTTCTCCATTGTCCTGTCTGGCAATAAGAATAATTGTCTTGATGCCAAAAAGAGCCCAACAGGTTTTACTTTCACCAGAGGAGCAGTACGGCTATCGCCATAGTGTTCCGCTTGATTTATGCATATAAAAAGCTTTATTATAATTATGCAGGGAGTTTTACAGATTAAATGGACACTGCAATGTAAGCAGAAAAATGGACGGTGGTTCTGAATCAGTGGTCTGTGTTCTCCTGCTGGAAGGATGATGGATTCATCTCCCTTTACATATCTGACATGTTTAATCAATCAGCATATTTCCTGTTCCCTGGTTTCTGCCACAGACTGTTGTTTTTAGTTTTAGCATTTTATTTTCTAATAACCTGTTGTTATTGTTCTGTTTTTGTAAATGTTTCAAATGTTGCTTGATTTTTAGATTGTGCTGCACTTTGTTGAGGCTGAGTTTTTTTTTTAATGGTGTTTAATGTATAGATAAAGTTGTAGGTGACAGACGTTGTATTGCTCTCTTTAAAAATCTGATTTAAATCAGAATTTTTAAAGTGGACATAATCCCAAGGAGATCTTAAACATGAACAATAAATCATCCTAAATCCATGACTCAGTCATTTATCCAGATTATTCATAAAAATAAAAACCTAAAGCCAAGCTAGAAAGTAAGAGCTGTATTTCTCTATGCTGACCACTAGGTGGTGATAGAAGCGTGCAGAAGGACAAGTGATCTAAAGATCCAGATGAAGGATCATGTCTGTTAACCATTTTACCGTGTCTTCATGGAATTTAGAACCCTGCAGAACCCTGCAGAACCCCATAGAACGCCATAGAACCCTGTAGAACCATGCAGAATCCAGTAGAACGCTGTAGAACGCTGTAGAACCCTGCAGAACCCTGCAGAGCCCTGCAGAACACTTAAGAACCCTGTAGAACCCTGCAGGCCCTGGCAAAAACATGCAGAGCCCTGTAGAACCCTGTAGAACCCTGCAGAACCCCGCAGAACTCTACACAACCCTGCAGAACCCCGCAGAACTCTACACAACCCTGCAGAACCATGCAGAGCCCTGTAGAACCCTGTAGAACCCTGCAGAACCCTGCAGAACCCTGTCGAACACTGCAGAACCCTGTAAAAACTGCTGAACCCCGCAGAACCATTTAGAACCCTGTAGGACCCTGCTGAACTCTACAGAACCCTGCAGAACCATGCAGAACCCTGCAGAACCCCGCAGAACTCCGCAGAACCATGCAGAGCCCTGTAGAACCCTGCAGAACCCCGCAGAACACTACAGAACCCTGCAGAACCATGCAGAACCCTGTCGAACACTGCAGAATCCTGTAGAAACTGCTGAACCCCGCAGAACCATTTAGAACCCTGTAGGACCCTGCTGAACCCTGCAGAACCCTGCAGAACCCTGTCGAACACTGCAGAACCCTGTAGAAACTGCTGAACCCCGCAGAACCATTTAGAGCCCTGTAGAACCCTGCAAAACCTTGTAGAACCCTGCAGAACCCTGCAGAGCCCTGCAGAACACTTAAGAACCCTGTAGAACCCTGCAGAACCCTGTCGAACCCTGTAGAACCCCGCAGAACTCTACAGAACTCTGCAGAACCATGCAGAGCCCTGTAGAACCCCGCAGAACTCCGCAGAACCATGCAGAGCCCTGTAGAACCCTGCAGAACCCCGCAGAACACTACAGAACCCTGCAGAACCCTGCAGAACCCTGTCGAACACTGCAGAACCCTGTAGAAACTGCTGAACCCCGCAGAACCATTTAGAGCCCTGTAGAACCCTGCAAAACCTTGTAGAACCCTGCAGAACCCTGCAGAGCCCTGCAGAACACTTAAGAACCCTGTAGAACCCTGCAGAACCCTGTCGAACCCTGTAGAACCCCGCAGAACTCTACAGAACTCTGCAGAACCATGCAGAGCCCTGTAGAACCCCGCAGAACTCCGCAGAACCATGCAGAGCCCTGTAGAACCCTGCAGAACCCCGCAGAACACTACAGAACCCTGCAGAACCCTGCAGAACCCTGTCGAACACTGCAGAACCCTGTAGAAACTGCTGAACCCCGCAGAACCATTTAGAGCCCTGTAGAACCCTGCAAAACCTTGTAGAACCCTGCAGAACCCTGCAGAGCCCTGCAGAACACTTAAGAACCCTGTAGAACCCTGCAGAACCCTGTCGAACCCTGTAGAACCCCGCAGAACTCTACAGAACTCTGCAGAACCATGCAGAGCCCTGTAGAACCCTGCAGAACCCTGTAGAACCCTGCAGAACCCTGCAGAACACTTAAGAACCCTGTAGAACCCTGCAGAACCCTGTCGAACCCTGTAGAACCCAGCAGAACTCTACAGAACTCTGCAGAACCATGCAGAGCCCTGTAGAACCCTGCAAAACCTTGTAGAACCCTGCAGAACCCTGCAGAGCCCTGCAGAACACTTAAGAACCCTGTAGAACCCTGCAGAACCCTGTCGAACCCTGTAGAACCCAGCAGAACCCTGTAGAACCCTGCAGAACCCTGTCGAACACTGCAGAACCCTGCAGAACCATTTAGAACCCTGTAGGACCCTGTAGAACCCTGCAGAACCCTGTCGAACACTGCAGAACCCTGCAGAACCATTTAGAACCCTGTAGGACCCTGCTGAACCCTGCAGAACCCTGGAGAACGCTGCAGAACCGTGTAGAACACGGCAGAAACATACAGAACCATGCAGAGATAATGATCTGCATAAAGGACAGAGAGCATCGCTGATCTTTCATAAGTTCTTTGTAATTTCCAGACTGAGACGTTTCCAGTCATGCTGAGGTTCTTAGTGTGAATTCTTCATCTCTGTTCCGTCTCCTTACAGTCTGCCTCTGGACTCTCCAGAGCTCCATCATATAGCTTCTTTCCTTGTTCTCTCTGATTCATTTTCTTTATTAAATTTCTCTGTGGGGAGCAATGTTTCATTTTAAAGTCTGCAACACTCACCGTCAGCAGGACATTTTCCCGTGGGATGGGATGAATAGATGACTGCTGGAGGAATGGAGGAGGAATGAGGAGTCTCTGTTTTGGGGTTTGAAGGGAAGGAAATCTGGCTGCTAGGAATGAATCTGTTTGCATCCCAGTCATCCGTCTGGAGGGACGATGAGGAATGCCTGATGATCAGACATTAACGTCCTTTCTGTACTCAGGATTCATCTTTCCTCATCCACATTCTCTCCTTCCAGCTGAAACATTGCTGGATGTAAAGAAGGAGCGATGATTAACCCGTTTCCAGCTGTTTTTAGATCCTTTTTATGCTCACATTTTATTTTTGTCATTTTTTTTCTCTTGAAAATAGGCAGACAGAAAACAGGATTGAGAGAGGGGAAGGTCTGTAGATTCATATAGAAGCTGTCTTTCCTTTCTGCATTGCTTTTTCAAAGGAAGGGTCGTTTCCACACCCAGATTTTCTGTGATGTCGTTTTGAATCAGTTTGGAAGGCAGCAAACTAATTTTACCTCAAGTCTTCAACCTATTCTTTTACTCCTTGTGTTTCTGCCATTTGGACCTTGTAGCGGCTTGCTGAAATGATTGACCTGCTGCAGAACATTGTACTGAATCCCTCTGCAAAGCAGAGAGGACGGGTTGCATGCCTCTGGCAGAGGACATGGTTCTCCTTCTTTATCGCATACATCTGGAGAGCAGATAATCCTTCCACTGGTATCGTTCTACCCATACAAATTATAGACGTAGACGCCTCATTGGAAGCTGGCCAATGTGCCTACAGGGCGGCCATCTTGGGTCAGATCACAGTTCAGACAGCTACTCTCAGAATAACCAGGAGGTGCCTTACATCTCATTTTAAACACGTCAGAGATATTCTGTCTGCCGTGTTGATCGACAAACAGCAGAAGAAGAAGGCAGTAGTGATAGATGTGGCAATCCCAAGCGACAGCAGCATCAAGAAGAAAGAACACGAGAAGCTTGAGAAATACCAAGGACTGAAGGAGGAGCTAGAAAAGATGTGGAAAGTAAGAGCAGCAGTGGTGCCAGTAGTAATTGGAGCACTGGGGGCTGTGACCCCCAAACTGGGAGAGTGGCTACAGCAGATTCCAGGTAAAACATCAGAGGTCTCTGCCCAGAAGAGCGCAGTCCTAGGAACAGCTAAGATACTGCGCAGAACCCTCAAACTCCCAGGCCTCTGGTAGAGGACCCCAGCTTGAGGATGAAGATTCTCATACCACCCCACAAAGTTTGGGCTCACATTGAAATGTCCTTATTTTTGAAGGAAAAGCTCTGTACTTTTCAATAAAGATAACTTTAAACTAGTCTTAACTTTAAAGAAATACCCTCTATACATCACTAATGTGGTAAATGACTATTCTAGCTGCAAATGTCTGGTTTTTGGTGCAATATCTACATGGGTGTATAGAGGCCCATTTCCAGCAACTATCACTCCAGTGTTCTAATGGTACAATGTGTTTGCTCATTGGCTCAGAAGGCTAATTGATGATTAGAAAACCCTTGAGCAATCATGTTCACACATCTGAAAACAGTTTAGCTCGTTACAGAAGCTACAAAACTGACCTTCCTTTGAGCAGATTGAGTTTCTGGAGCAACACATTTGTGGGTACAATTAAACGCTCAAAATGGCCAGAAAAAGAGAACTTTCATCTGAAACTCCACAGTCTATTGTTGTTCTTAGAAATGAAGGCTATTCCATGTGAGGAATTGCTAAGAAATTGAAGATTTCCTACATAGATGTGTACTACTCCCTTCAGAGGACAGCACAAACAGGCTACGTAAGGTACTATTTAATGAAGATGCCAGTTGGGGACCTGAGAGGCGTCTGTTTCTCAAACTAGAGACTCTAATGTATTTATCTTCTTGCTCAGTTGTGCAACGCGGCCTCCCACTTCTTTTTCTACTCTGGTTAGAGCCTGTTTGTGCTGTCCTCTGAAGGGAGTAGTACACACCGTTGTAGGAAATCTTCAATTCAGTTAGAACGTGATGTGTTAACGTAAAATCAAATCAAGGGGCCAATGTAAAAAAAAAAAGCATCGCTAGTGTCTGCGGAAGTGTGTGTGGGGGGGGCATATCTGCGACTCGCAGACTTCCAACCATGCAGTCTTCCGCATGCTAGACTGGTTGGTCTTTTTTCCAGCTTATTGTGGAGTAATGTTAGTCTAGCAGAAAGGTTTCTGCAGCTAGCACTGTAGCCTAGCATGAAGCAGCTGCTCTGAACCATCATTGCTCCAAATATGAAGGCTTTCCAGTGAACTGCGAAGGTGGATTGAGTTGATTTTAAGCGTCTGCAGCAAAATTCCAAGTTTACTGTCATCAGAATGCACACCACATGACACCCCCCCTCCCTCCATCTTTCCCTGTCTCTCCCACTGTGCGTCTCCCTCTCTCCCCTTCTCCTCTGGCTCAGTGGTGTGTTTCCCAGAGATAAGACCTTTGCTCATTTCACACATGAGCAGAGTGCAGTTGGAAAAGTGTGTGGATACACCTGTGTTTGTGACTGTGTGCGTTGGAGGTTTGCACGCTTATGTATGCATGGAAAGTTAGAGAAAAAGAGAGTTTCCTCCACGTGAAGCTGCCTCCTCACTTCTCCCGGCACTGATTGGTCGAACCTGCAGAGCCGTCTGACAGGAGCAGGAAACGACTGTCGAACTCCCTGCTTTCACTTCATTACATTTAGAAATACAGACCAAAGCGGATTCCAGTTCTGCTGCTGTATGCAAATCAAACGCAGTGCGCTGTCATTAATAAATGTTATGCAATATCACGCAGCGGTCCGGGTAACCCGAGAACAGAAGGCGTGGTGTCGGTCAGAAAGCAAAGTGGACGAAGCTAAAAAGCAGAAATAGGAAAACAAGATGAACAGTGCTGAGCGTTGGCTCAGAGAGAATCCGTTCATCATTCCTTCTTTGGTTTTTCAAATGAAAGCTTTTTCACTATTTGTTTTCAAAACAAAAGGGAAAAACAGATGAAAAAAAAAAAAAATGAGCCGTTATCCATTTTCCGATTTTGTGCATAAAATCGAAAATGCAAAACGAATAACCATCATTATCTTTTTTTTATTATTAGGCAGCTCGGTAAAACAACAGACCGCTTTAATTTAATGTCTCTAATGGAGGATCAGTGGAACTACCGCTGTTTCAGGAAGGTTAAAGCCATGCAGCGCTGCAGCAGGGAGGCGTTCAGGAATGCTCAGAGATTTCAGTGAGAAGATTCTGTGCTCATCCCCAACCAGGGTTAATTTCGTCAACCATGACGATGACAAAAATATTTTGTCAACGCTCCTTTTTCCTGTGACGATGACGAGACGAAAACGCACAAATATTGTTTCCAGAAAATTAAAATATGACGAAAATAAAAAATGATTTTTGTCAACGAGACTAATGCTCTGTTCAAAATCCTGGGACGCATCCTTAGGAGGCCAGATTCGGAGGACGATGACGTCATTGCACGGCGACTCCTTGTTATGCGGCCTTAAAATGTGTCCTTCTTTTAGCCCAATTTGAAGGACGGGTCCGATGTATCCTCGTTATCCTTGGTTTACCCAGGATTCATTGCGAGACCAAGCAAGCCGGCTGCTCCATGATCAATGGAAAGGTTACTTGGCGCCGACCAGTGGTAAAAATTGGAAGTTCAGTTTAATATAATCCAGTCAGTGAATAGTTCCGTCTGAGATGAATGAAAATAGTTGTTTTAATGGTTATAGAGTCAGATATGTGGCGGTAAGGTTTGATTTATCTAAAGGTTTTATCTCTTACTGTGTAAATGAGTTTGGCTGGAATTTAAGGACAGATTCTAATAGATCTGCAGTCGCCATGATAAACACAATACATCCGAAGAGTGCAGCAGTTAGATAGGAACCAGGAACCAGGAACCTTGCATGTTCCTGTGAGTAACTGGCTTAATGAGAAACAGCCTCAGTGGCCTAAATGTTTTAATTGCACTAAAAGCTGCACAGTGAACGGCACCAGTTGGGCTCCTGAAGGCGATGCTTTATGTTTACAGGTAATACTCTCTGGCTTGATGCTATAAATATTTTTCCATCATATGTAGTAGAAAGAATGGTCTTATAACCAGTGTTCATGTAGTGTTCACAGAAACTGGATAAAATGTCAGGTGTTTCTAAAAAAGAACTTTTAACCAATCTGATGATTGAATAACCTAAATAGTTAGATTAATATTTATACATATAAATGTATACTTATGCTCGTCATTAATTCTTTATTGACGAGGAAATAAGGTTTTTGAATTAAAAAGGTGGTTTATTTTGTTGATTATATGGTTTTTAGCATTTTAGAGTCACACCAAGTGGACTTCTCTGCTTTTCAGTATTTAATTATCATGTAAAAAAAAACATTTTTTTTTATTTACAAAAAAAACCCAAAAACATAAAGGTTCTTTTAAATCAGTTTTAGACCTTAACTTATTCACATTTAATGCTCGTGACCTTTCATCTTTTGCAGCTTCATCTTTGAAAGGAGGAAGTTGCAATTCTATTCAGTTTATTTCTATAGCTCCAATTCACATCCTGTCATCTCAGGTCACCTTATAGATCCGGATCAACCAGATTGGTTCCAAGTTTTCTATCTAAGGAAAACCAGCTGATATTGCTCCAAATGTGTGACCCATTGGAATATTGGAAGGTTTTTTCCACTTTTAGCAGACGTAGCTATTCATTGTAGATGAAGGCAGGTTTTAAACCAAACCAGCGTCTAAATGATTCCTGTTTTAACACTGGGATGGTGACTATGGGGGAGGGAGAGGTAGAGCCAGCTGGCCACGCAGCCATGCAGCAGCCGTCCTATCCCCGTCACTCCAAGGTTTAAATCTAAATATCCCAGCGTTCATTCATAGAGCTCTCTGTCACTGTTGGGGTGAGCAGGTCTGATGGTCCTGCAGGAAAGTTCTTCTCTGACTCAGAGACATCGGCTAACAAGGCTGGTTAAGCTCATCACAGGCGGTTTAGCTTTAAACTATTGGATCGGTTTATTTTCCTCATGCGATGCCGTCAGCCATTATATTCATTTTGGATACTGAGGAACGATTTCCAGGCTGATTAACTCTGAACATCGAGTTTAAACATCCAGAAAACAGTCAGCCAGTCTCTCAGCCACTTTGGATTAAATTACTTATTTGACTTTGGATGTTTCTTTTTTCTTGACATTATTTGATATCAACAGTTTTGTTATATTTATACATAAAAACAGTTATTTATACACTATATGACTGTTTTCAATCGGTTAAATTAAACCTGTTTGGAGGTTTTCATACCTCCTGCTGACTGAATACTTGCTCCAGTAGGAACATTTTTTCCCATGTTTTGTCTAAATTTGGTGAGTTTTGATTTAATTTTGCCAGATGTAGCATTTATAGCTAAACCAGAAAATGAACCCTCTGAGTGAGCGGTATTAGGCATCCCCACCCGGGACAAAGTGGCTTTTAATGCTTGGTTGATTCTCTTTTGCAGGGGGGCCCATGCATGGAGGGCCATGCAGGCCACAGGAATCAGAACTTTCTGACTGCCAAAGTGGTGCTGTTATTGATCTCAGAACCAGTCTCCGACCAACAGACTTTCTGCAACTTTTCTCTTTACAGGAAGCTTTGAGATGCCAGAGACTGAAGACCTGTCCTGCTGCTGGGCTGACATGCTAAGCAATCCTGACCTCTGGAGGCGCTCCATAGTTAAAAACAGAGATTTTGTGCATGGCTTTATATATAGATATTCACTGAGTAGAAGAATTTGTTTAGGGTGCTCTGACTACCTTTTTTAATGAAGCTCAAACAAACTTATAATTAGATTAAAATTCCTTATCAGTTCACTTTCCATTACTCTTGTCATGTTTGGCTTCAGGTGCCTAACCCACATGCAGAACACTCAGAGGCTGGAGAAAAGTTCAAAGATTTATTGTAAAGTTTAAGCACAATGAATGAACAGATCCAGAGGGGAATTAGTCTGGTCACGAGTGGGTTCTGAAAAGCACACAGAGTTATCAGGTCCAGGACTGGTCACGAGTGGGTTGACTGCGGAGTGGGACAGAGGAGTTAGTGGAGGTCCAGGTAATTAGCAGGTTGAGAGTGTGCAGGGCTGTACCTGTTCTGGAGTTGAGCTGAGTGGCAGAGGGGGGGAACCTTGAGGGTCCAGAGGCTGTCAGCAGGCTGAGGGCTAGGCAGAGGCAGAGCTTGGTTTGAGTGTTGGCAGATCACAGATGTTGGGATCTAGAGAAGTTCCACCTTTCTCCAGCAGAGTTCGCCGTGGATCCTCCTGAGCTGAGCCTTCGACACACCTGAGGCGCATCTCATCATCAGAGGATCCACAGTATATAACCTGCCTTCAGACCTTGCCTCAACGCCGCAGTGTTTATCCAGTTTGGTTAGCACCAGAGCCTAGCATCTTCTGAGAACCTTTGTTGCTTCCGTCTCCTGGTTGGATCCTAATCCCTCTTTGTCTCTGCTTTCAGGAATCCAGTTTCCCTTGTAAGCTCTGGATGAGCTTAACCTGCCGAGCCTGCCCTCTGAGCCAAACCTGAAGACTCTTCTCTGGATTCACATGCTGCTCTGGACTAAGAGCTGGAAACCCAAAGCCAAGGTCTACTCTCACGTTAGAAGTAAGACGCTGAAGCGGTTATTGGACTCTGCTGAACTAAACAGTCTCTGGACCCAACAGTTCCTCTCTCAAAGCCGAACCCGGACACCTCAAGGTATAAATCAGAAACTCTCAAACTGAAACTCATCTGCTCCCAAGCTAACTGAACTGTCATCCTCACAGACTCCAGTGAACCTGCCCCCAGGCCTGAACCAGTTCCTGTGTTTATTCCATGTGCTTGTGCTCAATAAACTTGTTAAACTTTTCATCCGTTTCCGTGGTGTTCTGCATACTGGGCTTTTCTGAAACCCAACATGACAGAACACTGCGGCCAAACACAAGGCCCAGCAGATCACCTTCATCGTCGGTTGGAGGAGCAAGAGGCTCAAATCCATGGACAAACTCAAGCCCTCCGTGAGTTGAACACCCACATTGAACTACAGAATCAAATGCTTCAGAGTTATGCTAACTGCATGAGCAGTGCTAACGCCTCGTCAGCAACACAACCATTACCTGGTCCAGTTCCGCCTCCGAGGTCACCGGCGGTGACGTCATCACCTGAGTTCCGCCCTAGTCTTCCTGAAAAGTTTTCAGGTAATATGAAGGACTGTAAAGGATTTTTGTCTCAATGCCGTCTAATTTTTCAGAATTCTCCTGGCAGCTTTCCAACTGATCAAAAGAAAAGAACCTTTATTCTGTCCCAATTGACCGGACGAGCCCTTGAGTGGGCGGAGGCAAGGTTTGCCTCCGAAGAAAGCCTCAGATGTCAATTCTCTGATTTTGTTTTAGAATTCTCTCAAGTATTTAACCAAGAAACTGACCAAACAAATGACTCTCGTGCTCTTTTGAACCTAAGACAGGGAAATTCTTCTGTAGCGGATTTCTCCATTAACTTCCGGGTCAAAGCCGCAGCTTCCGGATGGAATCAATGTGCTCTAAAAAGTGCTTATTTCATGGCTTTAAACGAAAGCATTAAAGATGAACTTGCAACCCTTGACGAACCAGCAACACTTGAGGAATTAATCCGCCTGACTATTAGGCTGGATAACAGGATCCGAGCTAGAAACTGCTCTAAACCAAGGAATCATGGTTCTTTTGACTCTGCCCCTGCATCTAATAATGTGACTGTTTTTTCTGCTCCCACAGAGCTCGTTTCCAAGCCGAGATCTAAGACCCAGTCACTCCCTTTGCCAGTTCAGGCCTCTCATGCTGTAGAGATGGAAGCTGAACCCATGCAGGTTGGACATACGAGGCTAACTCCTGAGGAAAGGTTAAGACGTTTCAGGGTCAAGCTATGTATCTACTGTGGTGAGAGTGGCCATTTCATCGCTTCATGCCCAGCTAAATCAAAAGCCGGGGCCCGTCAGAGGTTCTGAGCAGTCTGACGGGCCATGTAAACTCTGAGAAATCTCCTCATCTGATGCTCCCAGCCACCTTATTCTTCTCAGATCCGAATCTCACTTTGTCTGCCTTCATCGATTCAGGCTGCGAACGGAATTTGATAGACTCCAATCTGGTCCAGCAGCTACAGATAGAAACTATTCCTCTAACCCAGCCTCTCTGTGTCTCCGCAATTGATGGAAAGAGACTCCACCAGGTCACCCACCAAACGCAACCCCTCGAGCTGTTAATCTCAGGTAACCATCGTGAAACCTTAACATTTTTTGTTTTTCCCTCTGCATGTTCCCCTCTAGTGCTTGGTTTTGAGTGGCTGGAACGACATAACCCCCATATAAACTGGACTGATCGTCATGTTGAATCTTGGTCGGCCTCATGTCACGAAACGTGCCTCCGTTCGGCAGCTCCCGCTGTAAGGTCTCCTAGAGGCGGGGGGGAGATGGACTCTCCTGACCTTCCTTCTGTCCCTTCCGAGTACCATGAACTGGCTCCTGTCTTCAGTAAGGTCAGTGCTACGTCCCTTCCTCCTCACAGACCATATGACTGTGCAATCGAGCTATTACCTGGAGCTGCTCTACCCAGCAGTAGACTTTATAATATCTTCAAACCTGAACGTGAAACGATGGAGAAATATATTAATGAGTCATTAGCTGCTGGAATAATTTGTCCCTCTTCTTCTCCGTTGGGAGCTGGGTTCTTTTTTTTTGGCAAGAAGGATGGTTCACTAAGACCTTGTATCGACTACAGAGGCCTGAACCAAATAACCGTTAAGAATAAGTACCCACTTCCACTACTAGCATCAGCATTCGAACCAGTACAAGGAGCTACTGTCTTCACTAAGCTCGATTTAAGGAACGCCTATCACCTTCTCAGAATAAGAGAAGGAGATGAATGGAAGACAGCCTTTAAGACTCCCTTGGGCCAGTTCGAGTATCTAGTTATGCCTTTTGGTCTCACTAACGCCCCTGCATGTTTTCAAGCCTTGGTAAACGACGTTCTCAGAGACTTTTTGAATGTGTTCGTTTTCGTCTACATCGATGACATACTCATTTATTCTAAAGATCTTTCTGAGCATAAGAAACATGTCCACCTGGTCCTAAAAAGATTATTGGAAAACAAACTTTTTGTCAAAGCCGAAAAATGCAAGTTTCATCAACCATCAGTCACCTTTTTGGGGTTTGTGCTCGAGGGTGGGCAGGTTAAGCCATCTGAAGAAAAGATAAAAGCAGTTTTGGAGTGGCCGGTACCTGAAAACAGTAAACAGCTGCAGAGATTCCTGGGTTTCGCCAATTTCTATCGAAGATTTATCAGGAATTACAGTCAGATAGCTCTTCCTCTAACTTCTCTTACTTCAGTCAAAAGAACCTTCCAGTGGACCCCCGAGGCACAAACTGCATTTGATAAACTTAAGACTTTCTTTTCCAGAGCCCCAGTGTTAATCCAGCCCGATCCTTCTAAACAATTCATCCTCGAAGTGGACGCCTCCGACTCTGGTGTAGGAGCTGTATTATCTCAAAGACTCGATACAGATCAAAGAGTTCACCCATGTGCCTTTTTTTCTCGTAGACTTTCCCCTGCAGAGCAAAACTACGACGTTGGTGACCGTGAACTCTTTGCCATCAAATTGGCATTGGAGGAGTGGAGACACTGGCTTGAGGGAGCTGAGCACCCGGTTCTTTTATGGACTGATCACAAGAACCTAGCCTACATCCAGTCTGCCAAACAAGCCAATCCTCGTCAGTCAAGGTGGTCTCTTTTCTTCTCTCGCTTCAATCTCATAATCTCTTACAGACCCGGATCCAAGAACATCAAACCCGATTCTCTCTCTCGTCGTTATTCCGTTGATCAATCCGAGATGCCTGAACCTGTTCTCCCCGCTTCCTGCACTGTTGGAGTGGTTACCTGGGAAATCACCGACCTTATAAACTCTGCCTTGGCTTCTGAGCCTGACCCAGGTAACGGTCCTCCAAACAGAACTTATGTCCCTTCTTGAGTCAGATCTCGCCTGATACAATGGATGCATACAGCCAAGTTTTCCGCTCATCCGGGGGTGAGCAGAACCATCGCCTTAATCTCTAGACGTTTCTGGTGGCCTACCCAGCACAAGGTGTCAAGGAATATGTTTTGGCTTGCTCTACCTGCGCCAGAAACAAGACCTCACATCAACCACCTTCAGGTCTGTTGCATCCTCTTCCAGTTCCCACTCGTCCCTGGTCTCACATCGCTATTGACTTCGTCACTGGTCTTCCCATCTCCCGAGGTATGTCTACAATTTTTACCATCGTTGACCGATTTTCAAAGTCCTGCCATTTGATCCCCCTCAGGAAACTTCCCACGGCCTTTCAAACCGCCCAGCTCCTGGTTAAACACGTTTTTCGTCTTCATGGAATCCCCCAGGAAATTCTTTCGGACCGTGGACCCCAGTTCATTTCTTAAGTCTGGAAGGCTTTCTGCTCAGCACTTAACTGTAAGTCTTCACTCACCTCAGGTTATCATCCACAGTCAAACGGTCAAACTGAAAGAATGAACCAGCAGCTCGAGTCTAATCTTCGTTGTCTGACCTCCAATAACCCCACCGACTGGAGCCAATACCTCACATGGATTGAATACGCCCACAACTCTCTCAAGTCAGCTTCCACCGGCCAGTCACCATTTCAGGTTAGTCTTGGTTATCAACCTCCTCTTTTTCCTGCAGACGAGAGAGAGATTTCGGTTCAATCAGTCAACCATCACATCCGTCGATGTCAACGTATCTGGAGAGACACCATCGCTACACTCAACCGCTCCTCGGAAACAACCAAACGCTTCGCTGACTCAAGGAGACGTCCTGCCCCAGAGTACACCGTTGGTCAGGAGGTATGGCTCTCCACTCGGGACATTCCCCTCAAGGGGATGTCTCGTAAGCTATCTCCTAGATACATTGGTCCATACAAGATTGCCCAGGTTATCAATCCGTCAGCCATACGCCTGCAACTTCCCCCGACTCTTCGCATCCATCCCACGTTCCACGTCTCCCAGGTCAAACCAGTGGTCTCTAGTCCTTTGTTCCCTCCATCCGACTCCCCTCCACCCGCCCTGGAAGTCGATGGACATCCTGCCTTCACCGTCCGCCGGATCGTGGACTCCCGTCGGCGAGTTCGCGGTTGGCAGTACCTCGTCAATTGGGAGGGCTACGGTCCGGAGGATCGCCAGTGGGTTCCTGGCTCCTACATCCTCGACCCGTCTCTGATCGAGGAGTATGAGCGCTCCCTTCCGTCGACGTCTTCTGGACCGCCAAGAGGCGGTCGTTGAGAGGGGGGTACTGTTGGGATCTGGAGAAGTTCCACCTTTCTCCAGCAGAGTTCGCCGTGGATCCTCCTGAGCTGAGCCTTCGACACACCTGAGGCGCATCTCATCATCAGAGGATCCTCCAGTATATAACCTGCCTTCAAACCTTGCCTCAACGCCGCAGTGTTTATCCAGTTTGTTTAGCACCTGAGCCTAGCTTCTTCTGAGAACCTTTGTTGCTTCTGATTCCTGATTGGATTCTAATCCCTCTTTGTCTGTGCTTTCAGGAATCCAGTTTCCCTTGTAAGCTCTGGATGAGCTTAACCTGCCGAGCCTGCCCTCTGAGCCAAACCTGAAGACTCTTCTCTGGATTCCCATGCTGCTCTGGACTAAGAGCTGGAAACCCAAAGCCAAGGTCTACCCTCACGTTAGAAGTAAGACGCTGAAGCGGTTATTGGACTCTGCTGAACTAAATAGTCTCTGGACCCAACAGTTCCTCTTCAAAGCCAAACCTGGACACCTCAAGGTATAAATCAGAAACTCTCAAACTCAAACTCATCTGCTCCCAAGCTAACTGAACTGTCACAGACTCCAGTGAACCTGCCCCCAGGCCTGAACCAGTTCCTGTGTTTATTCCATGTGCTTGTGCTCAATAAACTTGTTAAACTTTTCATCCGTTTCCGTGGTGTTCTGCATACTGGGCTTTTCTGAAACCCATCATGACAACAGATTAGAGTTTCCCTTCCAGTTTCTTCAGAGAACGGACAGGCAGATTACTGACAGAAACTCTTCAGGGTTTCAGGTTTCAGGCAGGCTCAATCTACGAAGCAGAGAAGAGAGAACAGATCAGGTTCAGGTTTTCTGGGAGTCAGAGGTTCAGACAGGCTGGTTGGCTCAATTCAATTCAATTCAGTTTATTTATATAGCGCCAAATTCACAACACATGTCATCTCAAGGCACTTTACAGTTCAACCAGATCATACAGTCAAATTGATACAAAGTTTTCTATCTAAGGAAAACCAGTTGATTGCATTGACTCATTGACTCAAATACAATCCCCCACACTAAGCATGCTTGTAGCGACAGTGGAGAGGAAAAACTCCCTTTTAACAGGAAGAAACCTCCAGCAGAACCAGGCTCAGTGTGAGCGGCCATCTGCCGAGGCCGACTGGGGTTCAAGGAGACAGAAGCAGAGATACAAAAAGCAGCTGTAAAAGGCGGCCCCGTCCAGGAAACACACAGCCAGGCAGACGAGCTCCAAGGCAGCTCCCATGCCAGAGGACGAAGAGAGCACATCCACTCAGTCACAGTCAGAGAAACAGGACCACACTGGAAAACAGGCCGATCTCCAACATCTATAAACAAGGGTGTTGATAGAAGCAGCACAGCTGATGTTTCTTTCCAGGATGACGTCACAGCCAAACAGGAAAAGACGAGGCAAAGCTACTCTGAGGAAAAGCAGAGAGAGCAGAAGGTTAGAGATTGAACTAACAGATTCTGTAGAATAGGAGAACAGAGAGAGAATGAAGCAGAATGATGAAATGGGGGTCCCTATGTCCTCCAAAAGTCTAAGCCTATAGCAGCATAACTATAGAGATACACTATATTGCCAAAAGTATTTGCTTACCTGCCTTGACTCACATATGAGCTTAAGTGACATCCCGTTCCTAATCCATAGGGTTCAATATGACGTCGGTCCACCCTTTGCAGCTAGAACAGCTTCAACTCTTCTGGGAAGGCTGTCCACAAGGTTTAGGAGTGTGTTTATGGGAATTTTTGACCATTCTTCCAGAAGCGCATTTGTGAGGTCGCACACTGATGTTGGACGAGAAGGCCTGGCTCTCAGTCTCCGCTCTAATTCATCCCAAAGGTGTTCTATCGGGTTGAGGTCAGGACTCTGTGCAGGCCAGTCAAGTTCATCCACACCAGACTCTGTCATCCATGTCTTTATGGACCTTGCTTTGTGCACTGGTGCACAGTCATGTTGGAAGAGGAAGGGGCCAGCTCCAAACTGTTCCCACAAAGTTGGGAGCATGGAATTGTCCAAAATGTCTTGGTATGCTGAAGCATTCAGAGTTCCTTTCACTGGAACTAAGGGGCCAAGCCCAGCTCCTGAAAAACAACCTCACACCATAATCCCCCCTCCACCAAACTTTACACTTGGCACAATGCAGTCAGACAAGTACCGTTCTCCTGGCAACCGCCAAACCCAGACCCGTCCATCAGATTGCCAGATGGAGAAGCGCGATTCGTCACTCCAGAGAACGCGTCTCCACTGCTCTAGAGTCCAGTGGCGGCGTGCTTTACACCACCGCATCCGACGCTTTGCATTGCACTTGGTGATGTATGGCTTGGATGCAGCTGCTCGACCATGGAAACCCATTCCATGAAGCTCTCTGCGCACTGTTCTTGAGCTAATCTGAAGGCCACATGAAGTTTGGAGGTCTGTAGTGATTGACTCTGCAGAAAGTTGGCGACCTCTTCGCACTATGCGCGTCAGCATCCGCTGACCCCGCTCCGTCAGTTTACGTGGCCTACCACTTCGTGGCTGAGTTGCTGTCGTTCCCAAACAATTCCATTTTCTTATAATACAGCTGACAGTTGACTGTGGAATATTTAGGAGCGAGGAAATTTCACGACTGGATTTGTTGCACAGGTGGCATCCTATCACAGTTCCACGCTGGAATTCACTGAGCTCCTGAGAGCGACCCATTCTTTCACAAATGTTTGTAAAAACAGTCTGCATGCCTAGGTGCTTGAATTTATACACCTGTGGCCATGGAAGTGATTGGAACACCTGATTCCAATAATTTGGATGGGTGAGCAAATACTTTTGGCAATATAGTGTAGCTCAGGATAACCTGAGCCACCCTAACTATAAGCTTTATCAAAAAGGAAAGTTTTAAGCCTAGCCTTAAAAGTAGACAGGGTGTCTGCCTCACGGACTAAAACTGGTAGTTGGTTCCACAGGAGAGGAGCCTGATAACTAAAAGATCTGCCTCCCATTCTACTTTTAGAAATTCTAGGAACCACTAGTAAACTTGCAGATTGAGAGCGAAGTGCTCTGTTAGGAACATAAGGAACAATCAGATCTCTGATATCAGATGGAGCTTGGCCATTTAAGGCTTTATATGTGAGAAGGAGGATTTTAAATTCTATTCTTGATTTAACAGGAAGCCAATGAAGAGAAGCCAGGATAGGCGAGATATGATCTCTCTTTTTAATTTTCATTAGAACTCTGGCTGCAGCATTTTGGATCAGCTGAAGGCTTTTAACTACAGTTTGTGGACTTCCTGATAGTAAAGAATTACAATAGTCCAGCCTTGAAGTAACAAATGCATGGACTAGTTTCTCAGCATCACCCCTGGACAGGATATTTCTAATTTTTGCAATGTTCCTCAGATGAAAGAAAGAAATTCTAGAAACCTCTTTGATATGGGATTTAAATGACAGGTCCTGATCAAAAGTAACACCAAGATTTTTTACTTTATTATCTGAAATCAGTTTAATCCCATCCAAATGAAGTGACTGGCTAATCAGTTTCTTTTTCAGAGACTCTGGTCCAAAGACTATAACTTCTGTTTTGTCTGCATTCAGAACCAGAAAGTTAAGAGTCATCCAGGTTTTTATGTCTTCAAGACATGCCTGTAATCTATGTAATGGGTTAGCTTCATCTGGATTTATAGACAGATATAGCTGGGTATCATCAGCATAACAGTGGAAATTAATCCCATGCTGTCTAATAATTCTACCAATTGGGAGCATGTATAAAGTAAAGAGAATTGGTCCTAGCACTGATCCCTGTGGTACTCCACAGGTAACCTTTGAGCGTGTTGAAGATCTATCATTAACATGAACAAACTGAATTCGATCAGATAGATAATACCAACAAAATATTCAAGTCTTTCTAAAAGAATATTATGGTCAACTGTATCAAATGCAGCACTAAGATCCAACAGGACGAGCACAGATACAAGTCCATTATCTGAGGCCATGAGAATATCATTAGTGACTTTCACCAGAGCTGTTTCAGTGCTATGATGAGCTCTAAAGCCAGACTGAAACTCTTCAAAAAGTTCATTATGGTGGAAGTGATCGCAAACTTGTTTGGCAACTACTTTCTCAAGAAATTTGGATAAGAAAGGAAGATTGGATATAGGTCTATAATTGACCAAGTCATCTGGGTCAAGAGACGGTTTCTTAAGCAGAGGTTTAATTAAAGCAACCTTAAAAGCTTTAGGTACATATCCCTGTAACAGAGATAGATTAATCACATCTAAAATGGAGGAGGAGATCAAAGGGAATACCTCCTTAAATAACCTGGTTGGAACTGGATCTAACGTACAAGTGGAAGGCTTAGATGAAGACAATAATTTTGCTAATTCAGAAAGTTCAACTGGATCAAAGCAGTCTAAACCCGGTTCAGATTCCATGACTACCTCAGGTACAATCGCGGATAGAGGAGTGCTTATGATCTTATTTTTAATAAGATCAATCTTATTTATAAAGAATCCCATAAAATCATTGCTGCTAAGAGCAGGTGGAATGGACGGTTCAACAGAGCTATGGCTCTGGGTGAGTTTGGCAACTGTATTAAAAAGAAATCTAGGATTATTCTTATTCTCCTCTATTAATGAGGAGAAGTATGCTGCTCTTGCTTTACAAAGGGTCCTCTTATACAGCAGTAAACCATTTTTCCAGACTAGGAAGGACTCTCGCAGGCCTGTGGAGCGATATTTTCTCTCCAGTTTCCTAGCATTTTGCTTCAAAGTATGCAGCTCTGCATTAAACCAAGGAGCAAGCTTTCTATTTTTAATGGTTTTCATTTTCAAAGGAGCTGCGTTGTCTAAGGCAATACGCAGAGAACTAGCAACCCCATCAACAAAATCATCAACCTGTGAAGGGGAATAAGCTAAGCTTTTGCACTCTGCAGCACTGCTCAGTGACACAGAGGAGAGAGAAAGTGAAGCAGACTCTTTAAAATTTATAACTGCACTATCTGATAAAGATCTACTAAAATTGAACCTTCTTTTGGGGGAGGAGAACTCTGTTAAAGTAATCCTGAAGGTTATTAGAAAGTGGTCAGAGAGGACAGGGTTGTGAGGAAATATTGTTATTTCTTCACATTCTATGCCGTATGTCAGCACCTGATCCAAAGTATGAAGATGAGAATGCGTGGGACTATTCACATTTTGAACAAAGCCAATAGTGTCTTAGATAGCATTAAAGGCTGCTCTTAAGCTATCGCCTTCAATGTCAGCATGGATGTTAAAATCTCCCACTATGATGACCCTGTCAGTATTTAATACCAAATCAGAAAGGAACTCTGAAAACTCATCTAAAAATTCAGAGTAAGGACCTGGTGGACGATACAAAGTTACAAAAAGAAGAGGTTTTCTTGCCTTGAAATTTGGATCAGGGAAATTAAGGGTTAAATGATCAAAGAGTTGTAGGTATTAATTGTTTTGGGAGTAATCAGTAAGTCAGACTGGAAGATTGTTGCTACTCCTCCTCCTCGCCCAGAACTTCTGGGTATGTGAAAATTTAAATAGCTTGAAGGAGTTGCCTCATTTATGCTCACATAATCCTCTTGCTGCAGCCAGGTTTCTGTAAGGCAAAACAAGTCAATGTGATTATCACAAATCAAGTCATTAACTAGTAGACTTTTAGAGGAAAGCGATCTTATGTTAAACAGACCGCATTTAATTGTTTTAACTTTTTCCCCAATTGGAGTTATTTTGATTTTAATTAGATTATCATGATTTACTCCTTTGGGAATCTTTGCTAATTTATTAGATTTTGGTCGTGGGCAAGACACTGTCTGGATGGAGTAAAGAGTGGGTAACAGTAGAGAAGCTGCAGAGATGTGTGTTAAACTACAACTCTGCTTCCTGGTCTGCACCCTGGGTGGTCAGGGTTTTGGAGGACTAATAAATGTGGCCAGATTCCTAGAAAGAAGAGCTGCACCATCCAAAGTGGGATGGATGCCGTCTCTCCGAATCAGACCAGGCTTTCCCCAAAAGGATTGCCAATTATTAATGTAGCCCACGTTGTTTTCAGGGCACCACCTAGACAACCAGCGGTTGAATGACGACATGCGTCTAAACATGTCATCACTGGTCAGATCAGGGAGGGGACCAGAGAAAATTACGGAGTCCGACATTTTTTTGGCAAACTTACACACCGAAGCAACACCAATTTTAGTGACCTCCGATCGGCGTAACCGGGTGTCATTACCACCAGCGTGAATAACAATCTTACTGTATTTAACCTTATCCTTAGCCAGTAGTTTCAGGTAGGATTTGATGTCGCCCGTTCTGGCCCCCGGCAAACATTTGACTATGGTCCCTGGTGTCTCTAATGCCACGTTTCTGACTATGGAGCTGCCAATCACCAGAGTGGGCTTCTCAGTGGGTGTGTCACTGAGTGGGGAAAACCGGTTAGAAACCTGAACGGGTTGGTGGTGACCAGTGGGCAGAGATCCACGACTACGCTTTCTGCGTACAGTTACCCAATCGCCTGGCTGCTCAGGCACTTTTGGAGGACAGCTACGTGGGGGGCCTACTTTAAATCCTGGATGTTCAACAGCCTGAAGCCTGGATTCTAACTCTGACACCCTCGCCTCCAAAGCTACAAAAATACTACACTTATTACACATCCCATTATCACTAAAGGAGGCAGAGGAATAACTGAACATCTGACACAGAGAGCAGGAGAGAGGAGAGGAAGAAGGAAGAGTTGGAAAAGAGTCAAGGGAGGGAGAGAGAGAAGCCATAGCAATGCTAAGCTAGCGCTAGCCTAGGCTAGCTACTCCCTGCTATCAGAAATAAAACCGTGCGAAACTGACAAGTGCTCAGTAGAAAAGTGCAGCAGAAGGTGCTATGTTTTAAAGTAGTCAGTTAGAGTTACTTAGATACAGAGATATCACAGAGAAAATAACTTAACTTCAGATGGAGATCCTCTGAACAGCTGCACACTCAGTTAATCCAAACAGGACTTGCTAACCGTTACTGGCAAACACTCTGGCACTGGAGAGAAGTCCTCTTCCTTCTTAAATACGGATCTCCTGATGAGCAGATGAGCGACAGGTGGTTGCAATCAGCTCCGGCTCCAGGAGATCTAGTACGCCCTCTGGTGGAGAAAGTGGACAGACCTCCAGATCCCAACAACTCTATTTGGTCATTTTACTTTGAAAAAAACCCATGACTAATGGAGCATGACTTCTCTTAGTAACTTTCCGTCACCTAGGCTATGCCAGGAAAGATGCAACTGGTGACACACCTGTCATTAACAATACAGCAAAGGTCTTATCTAAAGATGATATATTATAGTCATGATCTCAGCACTGATACTGCCCAGTTCAGTCCTGTTCTCATTACTACTCATCTGATCCACCTGCACCTATCAGTATATAACCAGCCTTCAGACCAAACATCAGTGGCAGATATTTAAAGCCATTGGTGAGATCTATTCCAGCATTGTGATTCCTGACTTCCTGCCTGTTCTGCCTGACCATGATCTGTTTGTCTGCCCGTTGCCTAACCTGGAACTGTTCCTGGACCTCGTCCTGCATTTCCCTCTGATGCTTCATTGGACTTCCGATCACCTGGCTCTGACCCTGGACTTTGCCCCAGACTGCAGCTTCTGGTTTTTCCTCCTGTTCCTCCTGCCTACTATTGTCTTCACGGCTCTGACCCTCTGCCTGACCATGGATCATCGCAACTCAGCTGGAGTTATTCTTTGGGACCTCCTGACCAGTGACAGGAACATCAGAGCTACTGTCCACCGGCTTGAACCTAACCTCACGGTTCTTCCCAGACGAGGACTAAGAGAAAGTTAAAGACCATTACAGCAGATTGAGCATCATGTCTGCTAGGAAGTGTGTTGGTGGTGGGCGTGAACGCAGGGAGGGTCCATCACTCACCGCCTGGCTCACCCTATGATGGGGATGAAGTCTGGAGGAGAACTGACGGTTTCCTCCTGTGAACCCCCTTTATACCAAAACGCTGCCAATATGCCATTATACAGTAGCTGGAAGTTAGAAACACGTTCAGCGCTGGTCTGGAACACGGCAGATACGCTGATATGTTGGAGAGAAGTTCTGGATAAGTTACGCAGAAGTTAGTCAGAGGTTTAGGATCAGCTAGACGCCACGACTGATGAGGAACTGAACTGAACGTATGTCAGCCATCAGATACCTGACCTGGAACTGAATCTCAAAATTTTTCGACATACTCGGGCTTATTATGTTGAAAGGAAGTTGTAGTGAATTTTTTCATTATCTGATCAGAATTATCTGTTTGATCATGATTTCAGCTCCATTAACACTTTAATTAGTTGTTCTATCCATTAGGCTGTGTGTTCATAAACATTATATGACAGTCCTCTAAACAGAAACCAACAAAAATGGCGGCCGCTGTAGTTCTGCCTGGGAAACCTCTATATAGCCCTAAATTACCACGCTCCTTTTTATATCCGAGTTCTGTTAGTTCAGTTCCTAACAGAGAATAAATAATATATTTCATTATGTATGATATGCATGTCGGTATGTTATATCGTATCTATAATATGCTCTATGTAATAAACTAATTAGATACATATTTATAGATATATAGATGAAAAAAATGCAGCAATTCAAACTGCGAGTCAGCTCAGAGCGAAGGACGGCGTGTTGATGACAGGAGAGGCAGCAGCGCCTCCAGCAGTGAAGACGAGTCTGACTGCAGGCAGACGAGGACCAAAGCTAGTAAAGCTACACACGCAGAAAATTATGGTTCATTTCATCACCAGTGACCCTCAGCGTAAAAATGTCACCTCTTTCCCTGAAACATCATAGTCAGGAAGGGCTTTGACAGGATCATCCTCCTCAGGTACTCCACCCATGTCACTGAGGGCCTACAGGGGGAACCGTCTTATTGCTGGTCCACACAGCCCTCTCCCACCTGCTGAGGAGAAACTCCTGCATCTGTTGGTCCTTCTTGGATTTCTTCTTGGCCTTCATTGCCATCATCCCAACGACGTCGGCGGAGAAGCTCTGCTCTCTCTTGGACTGAGTCCCACACTGGATCCTGGTCTCCTTTTCCACCAGACCTCAGACTGTCAGCATGGTAGCTCTTCCTCCATCCCTGCTCCCAAGGGCTGCATGCCAGCCCCCTCCCCTTTCCTCTGCTGACCTGTGAGAGCTCAGGAAGACGGCCCATTTGCCAGATAATGGCGTCTGCAGATGACTCAGCAGCAAAGGGACGGATCACAAACAATGATGCAGCTTAAGGGAACTCATGAAGGACTCCCCCATCCTGTTCCAGCCTCCCAGTTTCTCCCCTCCAGCTGTTAGACTGATCCACTGATCAGCTTCGTCTGCTTTTTAATCAACTTCAACTTGAACCTTGAGTTTGAACCACAGACATGAAAATGTGAGACGGCCTGACAGTAAGAAACCCTTGAATCCTTAAAAAGGTTCAAAAGGGGAAAAGGTTGATTGAAATAAGGCTTTGCTGCTTTAATCATAACAGAAAAGCAATTTATTCTAGAAGTTTTTGTTTTACTAAATAAAGGAATAAAAAATGTAAGCCACTTTGATGAGGACGATTTTAGCTCTTAGAATGAAATAAACTGGAAGGTAGAAGAAAATAAATTTTTAATACAGTTTTTTTTATGTTCGCTGACCTAATTGCTCACTTCTCCTACCTGCCTAACCCTCCCTGATGTCATGGTTGTCATGATGGGTTTGGTTCCTAGCCCATATGCAGAAACACTCGGAAACAGGAGAAAAAGTTCAAAGGTTTATTGAATTAACAGGTCAGGGGGGTAATCAGATTCAGGACTGGTCACGACTGGTTTCTCTGCAGAGGGGGACAGAGTGGTTAGCAGTTATCCAAGTACGTTTGCAGGTTGAATGAGTGCAGTACCTGTACAAAGGTTTGAGCAGAGCGGCAGAGGAGGGGAACCAGGAGGGTCCAGAGGATGAAGGCAGGCAGAGGCAGAGCTTGATTTCTGATCTTGCAGTTTCTGATCTGAGTCTCTCTTCCTGTTTCTTCTGAGAACGGGCAGGCAGGTTACTGACAGATTGACTTTCCTGGGTTCTTCAGATATCAGACAGGCTTGTTTCAGACTGAGAAACTCTTCCAGAGTCTCTGGGTTCAGACAGGTTCTTTCTGGGAAGCAGAGAGGACAAAAACAGGTTAGGTTCTGGTTCAGGTTTCAGGGGAGTCAGAGATTCACACAGGCAGGTCGGCTAAGGTTTGCTAACCATAACTGGCAAACACTCTGGCACCGGAGTGTTGCTCTGCCACTCCTTAAATGCTGGTCCCCTGATGAGCTCATGAGCCGCAGGTGTGGTAGTCAGCTTCAGCTCCAGGAGACCTAGAACGCCCTCTGCTGGAGAAAGGTGGACAGACCTCCAGATCCCAACATTGGTTTTGGTTCTGTTTAAGTTTTATCTTTGAGTTTTTATAGTTTTTTTTCCATTTTGTGTTATACTAGTTATTTTTTATTGTATTTAAGTTCTTATGTATTTCTTGTTTGCCCTCTTGTGTCAGTCTCCTTCTCCTAGATCCCTTCTAGATTCCTCTGTCCACACCTGCTCCCAATCTGCTGATTAGCCTGGTCTTTGCTTCTCTCTGTCACGTATACACCTCTTGCTAAGTCACTGTTATCTGGTTCATCGTCATTTCTTTGCCCTGCCTGTGAGTATTCCTGGTTTTCAGTATTTTGTGGATTTATGTTTTTGGATTTTTTTGTTGCCACCTTTTATATTAATCTGCAAGAAAAAACCTTCAGCTTAAGTCTCTGCATTTGGGTCCTCCTCTCAAACCTCCACCCCACCTGACACCTGGTTACTAATTATCATTCATCTTATCCATCTGCCCCATCGCTTTATATAGGGCTCAGCCCAGCTATCGGGGCCAGATCATTGACGTTGTTAATTTGAGTTTCAGCTCATTATTTGTTTTTGTTTGAGATCTTTGCGCTTCTCTATAGTTCATGTTCTCATTCTCGGAGGCCAGTGGTTAGAGAGGGTTTTTTGTCTTGTCTTGGTGTTTCCTGAGCAAACCCTGTTCCTGTTTTGGCTCTGCGGATGGGGCTAGTTTAAAGTTCTGTAGTTTTCCTGATGTCGTGTCTTGTTCTGCCTCTGAACTACTGGGCTCACCTGTTTTCCACCTGGTGGTTTCTGCCTGAACTCACTGTTGGGCTCATGGAACCCTGAAACCTGCCTGCATGCTCTGTGGATTCCTGGAACCCTGGATCTGGCTGTTCCTGTTCCGATCGGAACCCCTGGCCGGGTTACGGACTCCTGGATCTCAGAACTGTCCTGTTCTGAAATGTCTGCCTGACCTGGCTCAGACTCCTGCCTGCTTACTGAGGCTGCCGCATAAGTGGTCACTTATCTGTGTTGATCCCAAACCAGAGTGCCAGTGATGGGTGGGGCCCTGCCTCCCTTCGCAGCTGCTGCAGATCCACAGTTCGCTTCTGTTCTGTTTAGTTTCATCCAACCTTCTGAACTTTCCCACTGTCTGTCTCGCTCGGTTTCTGGATCCTACATTCTTTTCATCCTCTTGGGAATTTGATGCATCCATCTCTGTGTATGAGTCAGAGCTGAGGGACCGTTTAAACAGGTAGAGCTATCAGAGGTGGGTGGACACTTGGTCTCATCAAGATCTCACACTTAGTTAAGATGAAGCGCTCTTACTGTGCGACAGAGATAGCAATGCAGTCGGCTTTTATTTTAAGAAATGTCAGCCCAGTTCATTATCGCTATAGCTTTGGTATCCTAGCAATCATACACCCACATTAAACTCTGTGGTTGTTGTTTAATAACGAAATGGAAATGCAACTGTTTCTCCTCTGAGGATCCCTCCGTTTGTGAGGCAGAAGAATTCATGTAAATCCTACATCATCATTTACAGCTTTTACTGGATTTCATCACATTTATTCTATAAATCTGAGTTATTGTCTTTACCACATCCATTATAGATCCCTGTGTGTGTAAAGCCATTTCATTTGCTGGTCTCTCCTGGAAGCTCTTCTTCTAGTGGTCAGCACTTTGTTTCATGATTTGTCACCAAAGTCTTCATATTGATCAATGAACCATGTGTCCCCCTCCTATCTACACAAGTTTCCTCTGTTTTCTACAACTCCACCCAACAATAAAGGTCTGAGGAACTTTTGGATGTTTAAATCAGTTTTTGTGCTGACTGTTTTAATCAATCAGAGCAGCAGATTAGTTAAATCCCTATTCTTTGATGACACATGTTAATAAAACTGCCAGCAGATAACAGTAATTAGCTCCTAGTGGTTCCAGCTCCTCACTAGGGAACGCACTGTTGGAGTGAGGTCTGCCTCACCATGAGCCTCTACATGCAAAAGATTCATTTGGTTTTTAATTAGAGCGCAGCCTGGCTGATGCACCAACGGCTGCTTTCCCTGCATCCCTCTCATTCCATCCCCTCTTCATCCTCTGTCATATTAGCATAAGTAATAAGAGATTCCTGTTTGCATGCATGGTCCCGTAGTTTCAATGGAACATGTTGATCTCTTTTGATGCCTCTATAGTTTGAGGCTGCCTGACATGTACAATTAAGATAACAGAGCAGAGGGGTTGAGTGAGGGGGGGGGGTGCAGAACCTCCAGTGTTCCTCTCATTATGTCGAGGTCTTTCTAATCTCTCAGGAGAAATCCGAGGTATAGAGAGGAACTCCTACATGTTAAAGCTGGAGGACAGACAACAGCACTTACTGTAAGCATGAATGCCCCACTGATGGGCGGCTCCAGGCCTTTGATTGACTGATTAAATAAACAACAAACAAACAAACATGTGTAGCTTCCTCTGTAATGACTTATCTAACACCCCCTTCCTACTGGCCGAAAAACTCTGGAACAATGGGCTTTTAGTGGCAGTGGGAACAGCTCACTGTTAGACTCGGTAAGCGACCCCCATTAAAATCTCTGATCAGCAAGTTGTGGGAACACCAGAGTTGCTAATTTACGTGATACCATTGTACGCAGCGTACGGACGTCAACACGCCGCGCACCTAGCTTCTGATCTACCAAGCAGAATCAACTCTTTCCATTGGATAAACATGGAGCAGGAGAGGAATACAGACAGATGATAGAGAGAAACAATAAAGCACACTGACTACGCCCTGGCTTCCTTCCATGCTGCTCTCCATTGTTTACTTTCCTGATTTCTGTTGCACTGATGACATCATTAATGCTAACCCTGTGTGATGATGTCACCTGACATGCAGCTGCCAGCGAGGGGTTAGACCAGCTTTATAGCCAGTGGGAATGGAGCCAAGAACCAATAGTGGGTCGACCCGTGTTTGAAAAACCAGCGTTAACCCGATATTTTCAGTAGGAAAGAGGCTTAAATGAAAAAAAAAAGAGACAGCTGCATCAAAAGATGGAAGAGATGACAGTAATTAGCAGACATAAGGTCGAATACCGGGAGTCCAGCTTGTTTCCGCTAACAAGGCTTGGCTAACGGCTAACAGAAGAGCGATGAGATGAGGGGAAAAGAATCTGGCTATGTCACTCTGGGAAGGTCCCTGTTCATGCTGCAGGAAGTAATTCAAGATGGCCGTAGCCCCGTTCTTCACACAGCATCAAAAACAGCCACATTACCAGGAAACTAACTGTTCAGATCATAGCTCCGTACCGCTGGTCCGACTCTTGTTAAAGGGCTGATTTTCCTGGCCTGGCTGAATAGCCCAGATTCAGAACCAGCAGGTTTAAGGGGAGGCCAGTTCATTTCAACAGCACATTTTCAAGAATAAGAAAAAAGCTAATATTTTTAGATAAACAAAAAATGAAAATGCAGACAAACTTAAACTAATGTAATTTATCCTACAGTTGAATTAGCGCAGCCAAAGGTCGCTCTAAAGAAATAAACTTTAAACGTTAACTAAATTAAGGTCTGGATGGGTTGCCTACTTCAAGGCGCGTCTCACCAGATGTATGATTTTCTTAGAGTTTGTCCAGATTATTAGATGTTAAGAAAAACGTGCTATTTCTCCATGTCTGGTTGGGGGCATGCAGAGCAGACTTGAGGCTGGAGATAAAACAAGGTGTGAACAAATTCAAAATTGTCTCCATAATATGTCACCCATGCTAATATGAATATTTAGATCTAAATTTCCCTAATCTGGAAATCACATAAAAAAAGTTTGTTTATGAATATGATTAATGTAACTATCCTGGTGATGTAGCTCATAAAATGCCTCCTGCACCTCTGATGATCTCTCCCTCTCCAGCCTCACCTGCTCTGACTCCCACCGATGACAGGAATCCTGTCAGGACTTTTCTTCCATAACTCGGACCCGTCTGTCAAGACAAAAAGGAATTTACACAATTTAAAACCCCTCTGCCAAGTCATGTAACCATGACTTAATACTAATAAAATATTTTACTACAGAAACACATAATGTATGTGAAAACTGAAATATAATTTAAATTTCACACATCAGGCAAAGTGTTTTGGGTTACATTAAAACAAGAAGAAGAAAGGGAACCATGACCCTGCCTTCAGATGATTAGTTTAATTAAAGATGAAGAATCATTTGAATATTAAAGTCTGCCTCTTTGCTATAGATAGAAAACTCACAACAAAATTGTCATGATTGGTTTAAAGCTAAACCCACATGCAGAACATAAACGGAGTCTGAATAAAAGTTTAACAGAGTTTATTGAAAAAGGCTTTCACACAAAAACATGAACAGGTTCAGGTACAGGTCTGGGTTGGGTTCACTGATGTCTGCAGAGACGGACAGTTAGATTAGCCAGGCAGTCAGATGATTAATTGAGTCTTTAGATTATTCAGAGTCTACCTTGAAGAAGTCCAGGCTTTACTTGTGAGAGAGGGAACCGTTGGGTCCAGAGACTGTTGGTTCAGCAGAGTTCACAAGCAGCAGCAGCGTCTAGCTTCTGACTTTGAATGGCAGACCTTGATCAGAGTTTCCAGCTCTTCTCTGAGAGCAGCAGGAGGAATCCAGATTGGAATCTTCAGGTTTGGCTCACCATGGCTGGCAGGCAGGTTAAGCTCATCCCGAGCTTCAGACTTGAGACAGGTTTCCTGTGAGCAAAGACAGACAGGCAGATTAGAATCAGGTTTCTCTCTTGAGATAACAAAAATTCTTTCAGGTAACAGAGGCTCAGGTTCGCTAACCAAACTAGGTCAACACTGCAGCGTTGAAGGAAGGTCTGGTTGCTGCTTATGTAGGGAAGGTCCCCTGATGAGCAGACGAGCTCCAGGTGTGCTGGAGGGCTCCAGCCCAGGAGATCCACAGCGCACTCTGCTGGAGAAAGGTGGTACATCCCCAGATCCCAACAGTACCCCCCTCTCAACGACCGCCTCTTGGCGGTCCCGAGGATGTAGATGGGAGGGACTTCCCATAATCCTCGATCAGGGACGGATCGAGGATAAATGAGCCAGGAACCCAGGTGCGGTCCTCCGGACCGTAGCCCTCCCAATCGACGAGGCACTGCCAACCGCGACCTCGCCGACGGGAGTCCACGATCCGGCGAACTGTGAAGGCCGGATGACCATCGACGTCCAGGGCGTGTGGAGGGGAGTCGGATGGTGGGCACAGGGAGCTTGTAACGACAGGTTTTACCTGAGAGACATGAAACGTAGGATGGATTCGTAGAGACGGTGGCAGGTGCAGGCAGACAGCAGAGGGGTTGATTTTCTGAGCTATCTTATAAGGACCGATGAACCGGAGTGACAGCTTCTTGGACATGGCCTTGAGAGGAAAGTCACGTGTCGACAACCAAACTTCTTGGCCTATGGTATAGTCAGGGGCAGGACGTCTCTTGGAATCGGCAAATCTTTTGGTAGATGCAGATGAACGGGTGAGAGTGGCGATAATGTCTTTCCAGATACGCTGACAACGGCGGATGTGGTGATGGACTGATCTGACCGTTATCCCTCTCTCGTCTGCAGGGAAGAGTGGAGGCTGATAACCTATGGAGATTTGGAAAGGGGATAAACCAGTGGAAGCAGATTTCAAGGAATTATGGGCATACTCAATTCATGTCAGAAACTGACTCCAGTCAGTGGGGTTGTTCGATGTTAGGCAGCGAAGAGTGGACTTGAGTTGTTGATTCATCCTCTCCGTCTGCCTTTTAGACTGAGGATGATAACCAGAGGTGAGAGAGGACTTGCAGTTTAACGCTGAACAGAAAGCTTTCCAGACCTGTGAGATGAACTGGGGACCACGATCAGAGAGGATTTCTTGAGGAATTCCATGGAGGCGAAAAACATGCTTCACGAGAAGCTGGGCCGTCTGGAATGCAGTGGGAAGTTTCCTGAGGGGAATTAAGTGACAGGCCTTGGAAAAACGGTCAACGATGGTTAGAATGGTTGACATACCTCTAGAAATCGGGAGACCGGTGACAAAATCGACAGCGATATGGGACCAAGGACGTGTTGGAACAGGCAGGGGATGCAGCAGGCCAGAAGCTGGTTGGTGAGAGGTCTTATTTCTGGCGCAGATGGGACAAGCCAGAACGTACTCCTTAACATCTCTGTGAAGTGATGGCCACCAAAAACGTCTTGTTATGAGGGCAATAGTTCTGCTCACTCCAGGATGGGCGGAGAATTTTGCTGCATGCATCCACTGGATCAGTCGGGATTTGACGGAAGACGGAACATAAGTTTTATTTGGAGGACCGTTACCTGGGTCAGGTTCAGAGGCTAGGGCAGAGTTGATGAGATCAGTGATCTCCCAGGAAACGACTCCAATCGTACATGAGGCAGGGAGAACAGGCTTGGGCGTCTCAGGTTGATCAGTGGAGTACAGACGAGAGAGAGAATCGGGCTTGACGTCCTTGGAACCAGGTCTGTAAGAGATGATGAGATTGAAACGAGAAAAGAATAAAGACCATCTTGAGTGACGTGGGTTGGATCGTTTTGCCGATTGGAGATAAGCCAGATTTTTGTGGTCTGTTCAAACCAATACTGGATGCTCAGCCCCCTCGAGCCAGTGTCTCCACTCCTCCAAGGCGAGTTTGATGGCAAGAAGTTCTCGGTCTCCAACATCATAATTTTGTTCCGCTGGAGAGAGTCTGCGTGAAAAGAATGCACAAAGGTGAGTTTTCTGGTCAGAGTCTGACTGTTGAGATAAAACAGCTCCTACACCGGAGTCAGATGCGTCCACCTCTAGGATTAACTGCTAGAGGGATCTGGCTGGATTAGGATGGGTGCCCTGGAAAACAGATTCTTCAATTTATTAAAAGCATTTTCGGCTTCAGGTGTCCATTGAAAAGTCATCTTCACAGAAGTCAGGGTTGTGAGGGGGAGAGCTGTTTGACTATAGTTTCTTATAAAACGTCTGTAGAAGTTTGCAAACCCAAGAAACCTCTGAAGCTGCTTGCGGTTTTCAGGTGTCGGCCAATCCAGAACTGCCTTTATTTTGTCTTTGGATGGCTTCACCTGCCAGCCCTCGAGCACAAACCCTAGAAAAGTGACAGATGGTTGGTGAAATTCACATTTTTCAGCTTTCACAAAGAGTTTGTTTTCCAATAGTCTCTGAAGAACTAGACGAACATGTTTCTTGTGGTCTGAGAGGTTCTTGGAGTAGATCAAAATATCATTGATGCATACAAAAACAAAAACATTCAAAAAATCTCTGAGGACGTCGTTGACTAGAGCTTGGAAGCAAGCAGGAGCGTTTGTGAGACCAAAAGGCATGACCAGGTATTCAAATTGGCCTATAGGGGTCTTAAAGGCTGTCTTCCATTCATCCCCTTCTCTTATTCTAAGGAGATGATAGGCGTTTCTTAAATCGAGTTTGGTGAACACTGCCACACCTTGAACAGGTTCAAAAGCTGATGCCAGTAATGGTAGGGGGTACTTATTTTTGACGGTTATCTGATTCAAGCCTCTGTAGTCAATACAGGGTCGGAGGGAACCATCCTTTTTTCCCACAAAAAAGAAACCAGCACCAAGAGGAGATGAAGATGGACGAATAATTCCAGCGGCTAGAGACTCATTGATATATTTTTCCATGGTCTCGCATTCTGGTTTGGAGATGTTATATAGTCTACTGCTGGGAAGGGGGGCTCCTGGTAGTAAATCAATGGCGCAGTCATATGGTCTGTGAGGTGGAAGAGACGTAGCACTGACCTTACTGAAGACTGGTGCCAGATCATGATACTCGGGAGGAACAGAAGTAAGGTCAGGAGAGTCCATCTCCCCCCTACCTCTAGAGGACTGAATAGTAGGAGCCGCAGAACGAAGGCATGACTCGTGACAGGAAGTGGACCAAGACTCAATGTGGCGTTCAGCCCAGTTGATATGGGGGTTATGACGTTCCAGCCACTCGAATCCCAGCACCAGAGGGGAGCATGCAGAAGGAAAAACAAAAAAAGTTAATGTCTCACGATGGTTTCCAGAGATTAGAAGTTCTAAAGGTTGCGTCTGATGAGTGACTTGATGAAGTTTCTTTCCATCTATAGCAGATACTCTGAGAGGCTTAGTTAAAGGGACAGTCTCAATCTTTAACTGCTGGACCAGTTCTGAATCAATGAGATTTCTTTCGCACCCAGAGTCGATGAAAACTGATAAAGTGAGATTCTGGCTAGAGAAGAAAAGGGTAGCAGGCAACAATAAATGAGAAGTTTTTTCAGATTTTAGATGGTCCGTCAGACTCCTAAAATCCTCTGACGGGCCCTGGCTTTCGATTTAGCCGGGCATGAAGCAATGAAATGGCCAGTCTCACCACAGTACAGACACAGATTCCCCCTAAATCGTCGTTGTCTTTCCTTAGGAGTTAGCCTTGTGTGTCCAATCTGCATGGGTTCGACCTCCGCTCCTTCTGAGTGAGAGACTTGGACAGGCACTGAAAAAGTCTGGTTCTTAGACTTTGGCTTGGAACTGGGTTCTGGGGATCCAGAAAAAACAGAAGCATTATTAAATGCAGGAGCAGAAACAGAAAAAATTGAGAATTGAGGCTTCTTTGCCTAGAGTTATTTCTTTTTTTTTTTTTTTTTTTTTTTTTTTTTTACAGTGTCCTGTCTGGCAAGGTGGCAATAAGACTAATTGTCTTGATGCCAAAAGGAGCCCAACAGATTTTACTTTCACAAGTGTAGCGGTATCGCAATTGCCATACCGCTCCACTTGTTTCATGTATATAAATTGCTTTATTATAATTATGCAGGGAGTTTTACAGTTCATATGGACACTGCAATGTAAGTAGAGCAGAAAAACAGAAGAAGAAGAAGGAAAAAGAAAAAAACAGGACAAAAGATGAAAGAAAGAGGAGATAGGAAGGAGACAATGACAAAACATTTTCAGTCTGCTTCAACACCTGTAATGAGATGGAGAAAAAAAAAAAAAAAAAAAAGAAAAAAGAACAGCACAACCAAAAAACATGGTACGAGATATACAATAAAGCAAACACCTTGAAACTATCGCTAACGTAATATTATTAAGTCTGACATGTACTCTGTGTTACCTGAAGATATGAATGTGGGGTTTCTGTTTGGAAGTGAATCTCTAAGTACCTGAAGCCTAGCACCTGTAGTTGTTTGTGAGGGTGAACTTGTGCATGTAAAGTTTTAACCATAGAAAAAAATGCTCAATAGTGGTTGTGGAGAGCCGGAGAGGCACACCCCCCAGAGCACTGAGTCCAGCGCCGGGAGACCCAAAGCCCCAGGCGCCCAAGGGGACCCCAGAAGCGAAGGCACCAAGGCGGGGCCAGCCCCGGAAATCAGACCCCACCAAGGCAGGAGGAGAGACAGCCACGAGGAAGCCCCCCAGCCACCGCCATGCCGGCGCCCCGGGGAGCCGCGGGGACGAGTCCGCGGGCCCCGCCGGCAGCCGGCCACCCCGAAGTAGGGCCGGGCGCCGAACACCAGCCCCCCCACGGCGCCGACCGAAACGCCCCAGCCCCACAGAGCACCGAAACACGCCCCGCCCCCCAGCACCAAGCCCCGGCGACCGGCCGCAACACCCACCGCGACCGCACCACCCAGGAAAACACTAAGACGGCCCCGCCCCCGGCCGGGGCCCATGCGCATCCGCCGCGAACCGGCCACGAGCGCCGCGGGACCCCCCCCAAAACGCCCCCCCGGCCAAAAGCGCAGCCCCACCCCACCAAGACCGATGCCAACAGCGCGCAACGAAACACACCGCGCACAGAATCAGCCCGAGAGCAGAAAAGCCGCCCGGCGCAAAACCGCAAGAGGAGCAGACCGCAGCCGGCGCAACCACCCCCCCCAGCAGCCCGAGGGGCAGCACAAAGCCAGAGCGGAGCGAACCGCGCCGCCCCCCCCACCGGACGATGCCAAAGCAGCCCAGCCACGTCCGCCACCCCCCCCCGCAGCCCGCACCAGGCCCCGACACGCGGCCAGAGCAGCTCCGCCGCCCCGGCCCCCCACCACGCGCCGGTCATAGCCACCCCAGGCCCACACCCGCCCCACAGCCCCACCCGCCGCGATCAGTGGGAACAGAGCAGCCCCGCCATGCCTCCAGGAGGGAAAACCCACCCGAATACCCAGCCAGCGCAGCCAGCCCGCCCAGACCGGCCCCCCAACACTACCCCCGCCGGAGCCGCCCGGACCCCCACACACCAGCGGCGCGCCGCCAGCAGGACCCCCACCCAGCAGGCCCGCCTGCCCCCCGAGAAAACAGACATGCCAAACCCCCCAAAGAAAAAAAGAGAAAAAAAAAAAAAAAAAAAAAAAAAGGGGCCCCCACAATGCGACAGCGGACACCAGACACCGACCCGCCCGCAACCGCTCCCCCCCACCGAGGAAGAGAAAAAAAAAAAAAAAAAAAAAAAATAACAAATAAATAGGTAAATAAATAAATTAATTAATAATTACAATTAAAATAAATAGGCAAGAGGAGAAGTGCGAGCGGAAAAACCGGAGCCCAAAACAGGACCCAAGACCCGCACCCCACCATGCCGCGCAGCTCCCCCCCTCCCCGAACCGATACCACAGAACCGGCATAGGAAAGAAACACCGCCCAGGAACCGGCATCGTAGCGAAGGCACCGGCACCGACCCCGAAAATCCCCGAACAACACCCAGCCCCACCCCGAAGCGGATCCAGTCCCAGGCCCCAGGGATCCGAGGCCCCAAGGGCACCCCACCCCCAGACAGGAGCCCCAGCAAAGCCCCGGCCGGCCGGGGCCAGTGGAGAGGCCGCCAGGAATGAGCCAGCAGTCCCCCGGGCATCCACCCCCAGCTCCACCAGTGCACCGGTGAGCCCCGACGCCAGCCAGCGGAGGGAGAGCAGGACGGGGGGAATGGGCTCCGCACTTAGCGGAGACTTGAGATGTATTTGGGAGAGGGTGCGGTTGAGACCCCAACCTGGGAAAGAAAAAAAAAACAAAAAAAAAAAAAAAAAAAAAACACACCATCTAAATCATGCCTTCCCTCCCTAGTGCCCCCACTCGTACCACAGGAAAAAAAAAAAAAAAAAAAAAAAAAAAAAAAAAAAAAAATTGAATAAAATAATAATAATAATAAATAAAGAAAATAACAACGCAGACACACATTCACACATAACACTCACATCAAATAATACCAGGACCAAAAACCCGGTGACACCGGTGGTCGGTCCCGGGACTATCGGATGACCCCATAAGTGAACCTAAAATCCGGATGTGAGGGGAGGGGAGCGGCGACACCGCCACACCAACCCATCTCTTTCCTGCTTCAAGCCCGGCCCCCCACCCCGCACACGGACCGGACCACCCCCCGCAAGAGCCCCCCCCGGGACCGGGGCCCACCCATCCCACGCCGGCCATCCAACCAGAACCGCCCCCCCCCCCCCCCCCCGAAAAAAAAAAAAAAAAAAAAAAAAAAAAAAAAAAACCTTCAACCAGGCACTTCATGCCCCTCCATCCAACCTTCTTTGGGGAGAGCAGAGGTGACAGCCCCGCCACCAGCAGGCCACCTAGGCCCCGCAGCCAGCCCCAGCCAAAACCACGGACCAGGTGGCCCGCTCTTCCTCCAGGCCCCAGACTCCAGGCGGCAGCCGGAGAACAGGGGTGTGAGAAGACCCCGATCCTCACTGCGCCCGCTCGAATGTGGTGTTGTTGCGTGTTGCTCTCAGATGCAATTAAAACTGGGAGTACCAAGAGGGGGTGTCCGGCACACTCCACCCCCCCTCCAGGAGATAGACGGTGCCAGCACACCCTCCCCCTTCGACAACCCTCAACCCTCAATGTCTAGATGCGAGAGGGGATGGAGGAGGCCGACCGTGGTGAGGCCCATAAAATAAGCCCCCCCCCGGTGGCCCTGACCCCCACCCCCCCGAAAATGCCCTACATAGATGTGTGTTGTGAAAATGATGTAGATGGAAGTGTCTAAAATGCAAAATAAAATTGGGGTGGGGGACGTCATCAGAAGGTGTGGCCCTCCAGTAACGACCCCCTCCCCAAAAACCTACATGTGTGGCCGAGTGATGGAGCAGGCAGAGGGAGGATTTCGGGGATGGGGAGCAAAGGACTGGGGTGCCTGCTGCACCTAGAGTTATTTCTAGTCCGAAGTCTATTATCCAATCTGATGGTTAAACGGATTAAATCCTCCAAACTAGCAGGTTCGTCGATTGTGGCGAGTTCGTCTTTGATGTTATCATTTAAAGTCTTAAAATAAGCACTCTTAAGTGCACACTCGTTCCAACCTGAGGCTGCGGCTTTAACCTGGAAGTCAATGGAGAACTCAGCCACTGTTGAATTTCCCTGCTTTAAATTTAGCAGGGCTCGGGAATCAATAGTTTTGTCTGAGTCATGGTTGAAAACTTGGGAAAACTCAGATATGAACTCGGAAAAAGTACATGAAAAGCTGGACTCAGAAGAGAACCTTGCCTCCGCCCATTCGAGGGCTCGTCCAGTAAGTTGAGAGAGAATGAAGGAAATTTTCTTCCTATCATTTGGAAAACTGCCGGGGGAGTGCTCAAAAAACAAACGACACTGGAACAAAAATCCTTTACAATCCTTTTGGTTACCTGAAAATCTTTCAGGAGGGCTCGGGCGGAACTCCGGAAATGACGTCACTGCCGGTGACCTTAGAGGCGGAAGTGATTCCGGAACAGGACGTAGTGCTGGCGTAGCATTAGCATCCCTCATGTAGCCAGCATATGCCTGTAAAACTTGGTTCTGATGTTCAATTTGAGTGTTTAACTCACGGAGGGTGTGCGCATGTCCTTGGATTTGGGCATCCTGTTCCTCGAGCCTCCTCTGGAGGTGATCTGCTAGGTTTTGTATTTGGCCGCAGTGTTCTGTCATGATCGGTTTAAAGCTAAACCCACATGCAGAACACAAACGGAGTCTGAATAAAAGCTTAACAGAGTTTATTGAAAAAGGTTTTCACACAAAGACATGAACTGGTTCAGGTACAGGTCTGGGTTGGGTTCCCTGATGTCTGCAGAGACGGACAGTTAGATTAGCCAGGCAGTCAGATGATTAATTGAGTCTTTAGATTATTCAGAGTCTACCTTGAAGAAGTCCAGGCTTTACTTGTGAGAGAGGGAACCGTTGGGTCCAGAGACTGTTGGTTCAGTAGAGTACACAAGCAGCAGCAGCGTCTAGCTTCTGACTTTGAATGGCAGACCTTGATCAGAGTTTCCAGCTCTTCCCTGAGAGCAGCAGGAGGAATCCAGATTGGAATCTTCAGGTTTGGCTCACCAGGGCTGGCAGGCAGGTTAAGCTCATCCAGAGCTTCAGACTTGAGACAGGTTTCCTGTGAGCAAAGACAGAGGCAGATTAGAATCAGGTTTCTCTCTTGAGATAACTTAGATTCTTTCAGGTAACAGAGGCTCAGGTTGCTAACCAAACTTGGTCAACACTGCGGCGTTGAAGGAAGGTCTGGCAGCTGCTTATGTAGGGAAGGTCTCCTGATGAGCAGACGAGCTCCAGGTGTGCTGGAGGGCTCCAGCCCAGGAGATCCACAGCGCACTCTGCTGGAGAAAGGTGGTGAATCTCCAGATCCCAACAAAAATAACTCACAGGGCGCCTACTTATTATGCATAAACTCATTTTAAAGAAGTCTGAATGGTAGAAAACTAAAGTAAGAATCAAACATCTAAAAATAAACAATGATAAATCCTCTTATAGGAGGAAATCCATCTACAGTATTTTTCCCTGACTGAGGCAGAACATACAGAACAATTTCCTTTAGATCATTTAGTTTAAAAAGCTGTACAGCCTAAGAGAACAAAGCATTTTAACAACAGTCACCAGTTAAGATGTTCAGCAGTTAAAGCAGAACAATGAGCAAACTGGGTGTTTGGTGACTCAAGTAGAAATGATTCAATATTCCAAAGCTGAGCCAGACTGTGAGTGAATACAACACTATGATGCGTTCATGGGCTTATGGACTTCTGAACGTAAACAAACTGTAACTGTGATTATTTATCCAACAGTTAATTTAAACATCTAAACACATGAAGTTACCCTGTCTATTGGGATAGGATCGCTGTTTCCAGGTTGGTGTCTGACACAAGTCTTTTTCTCCTGAGTTGGCAGTGAGCACAGAATCTTCTTACTGAAATCTCCGAGCATTCCTGAACGCCTCACTGCTGCAGCGCTGCATGGCTTTAACCTTCCTGAAACAGCGGTCGTTCCAGTGATCCTCCATTAGAGCCATTAAACTAAAGCGGTCTGTTGTTTTACCGAGCTGCCTGCAGCATTTCCATGCAGACTTTACCTGAACCAGATCATATCAGGGTCATTCAACTTGCTTGAGGTCAACATATAAAATAAAAAAAAGATAATGATGGTTATTCGTTTTTTCCATTTTCAATTTTATGCTGAAAATCGGGAAATGGATAACGGCTCATTTTCTGTTTTTTTGAAAACAAATAGTGAAAAAACGAGTGCATTTTTAATCCATGCTTGGTTCGTTCTTTGGTTTTTTTAGTTTTAAAACAAAAACGAAAAAAACAAAACAAGCATGTGGTTTTTGGTTTTTCCGTTTTTAAAAGGAAATTAGAAAAACGGCATTTGCAAAAATGAAAAAAGGGTGCGTTTTAGGATTTTTTTAACTGCAATGGTTAAACTAAAGACAAACTTATTTTGTTGTTAATTCAACGGACCTTACGGCAGAACCGGAAATGAAGACTTAAATTCCCAACACATAACTTTTTTAGTTACCAGTAGGTGGCGGTAATGTATGCCTTCAATTTCTTGCAAACCGCCATTACAATCCACAAGAAGAAGAACTTTTTCAGTTAGCACTACCAAAATGGAAACATTTGTGTTAGTTCCATAATCAATGAAGAAAACGGTTGAAGTGCAGCCATTGCCTTTTGTTTAGAAATGGTTTGTATTGATGCCGCCTTCATCCACTGTAAATTATTTTTCTTTGGCGACTTCCTTCATTTCTGGTACCGCTACATATTAAAACAACAACCGTATTTTATTTTCATTTAGATGGCAAAACAAAACTCAAATGCTGTTGATTTTCTATTAATTTGATTTTTCCTTTTTTCGATTTAGGTTTTAAAAACAGAAAAACCACATGCTTGTTTTGTTTTTTCGTTTTTGATTTGAAAATAACAAATGAAACAGCGAACCTTACACGGATTATATTTTTCCATTTTTAATTTTTGGTTTTAATATGAAAAACAAAAGAACGCATGATACACAGATTCACTTGAAATAAGACAATCTAATTGTGTTTTCATATTTTAAATGTAAATGATCTTGTTCCAAAATGGCAAAATGTCTCTTTTACCTCCCAATTCAAGAACAAATTCACTTATTTTAAGAAAAAAAGTGACTTATCTAGATTTTGATTTTTTATCCAGTGTGCAAGCTACTGCAGATGGGGGGCGGGGCACCGCCCAATCACTGACACCCTGGTTTAGCAGTTCAGTCCATCCTCTCAATCACAGGCAGGATCAGCCGATGCACTGCCAACGAGAAGCAGCTCTGAGCCGCCCAGAATGTCCCCCATGCAGCAGGCAGAACTCTGATCCAGGACAGGGATTCAGATCAGACTGGAACAGTTCTGGAATCCAGGAGTCTGCAGTCCAGTCAGGGGTTCCGATCCACTAAGGAACGGATAGATCCGGGTTCCAGGAATCTATCAGAGCATGAAGGCAGGTGCAGAGTCCTGTGCGTCGAGCACCAAGCTCAGACAGAAACGAACAGACACAGACAGGCAGAATCCAGCAGGAGTCTAACTATAGTTCAGGCGAACAGATTAGGCAGGGACAGACCGGGTCAGTGGATGAGAGGGAACGGAATCAGGAAATCAGAATCACTCAGGAAACGCTGAAACGCTCTCACCACTGGTTAACGATTAAACTAGGCTGAAGACACTGTCTCTAAAATAATCTCCTCACTGGAACGGGGACATGAACCGTTCCATGAACTCATTCAAACTTATGAAAACAGAACCTGAAGACATCTAACAGGGAACAAACAATGATCTGGCCCTGATAGCTGGAATATCTGGGCTATTCAGCCATGCCAGGAAAATCAGCTGCCTAGAACAAGGGAAACCGGCAGGTGGATGAGACCAGTGATAATTAGGAGCTGGACAGAGTATAGCAGGTGAAAGGCATGAATAATTAAGGTGAGCTATCAGGGCAGATCAGGACACATGCAGCTTCCAGAGGGATGGAAAATACTCAAATACTTTACTTCAGTAAAAGTATAATCAAGCACAGACTGAACTCCTTTGTCTAAGAAAGAGTAAAATTTCCTATTGTACTTTAGTACAACAGTAAAAGTAATTGTTTTTGTGGCCATCAATTATGCAAAATAGATTTAAAACTCTGTTATTTAAACAGAGAAGTGATTAATTTTCCTCTTTTGTTCACTGTGTCAGTGGAGAGAATATTCAAAACACGTTTTAGTTTTGATCTTAATTAAATTGGCAGAGAGGATCATCTGAAGTGAAATCCTGTCAGAGCAGCTGAATCCTTCCAGAACTTTATCTCAGCATTAAACCTGCAAACAGCAACTAAAACATCATCAACATATAGATCAGGATCTAACGGTCCCGGTTTCCCTCTTTCTGGTTTCCCTCTTTCTGGTTTTCCTCTTCCTGGTTTCCCTCTTCCTGGTTTTCCTCTTCCTGGTTTCCATCTTCCTGGTTTCCCTCTTCCTGATTTCCCTCTTTCTGGTTTCCCTCTTTCTGGTTTTCCTCTTTCTGGTTTCCCTCTTCCTGGTTTCCCTCTTCCTGGTTTCCCTCTTCCTGGTTTCCCTCTTTCTGGTTTCCCTCTTCCTGGTTTCCCTCTTTCTGATTTCCCTCTTTCTGGTTTTCCTCTTTCTGGTTTCCCTCTTCCTGGTTTCCCTCTTCCTGGTTTGCCTCTTTCTGGTTTCCCTCTTCCTGGTTTCCCTCTTCCTGGTTTGCCTCTTCCCGTTTCCCTCTTCCTGGTTTCCCTCTTCCTGGTTTTCCTCTTCCTGGTTTCCCTCTTCCTGGTTTCCCTCTTCCTGGTTTCCCTCTTTCTGGTTTTCCTCTTTCTGGTTTCCCTCTTCCTGGTTTCCCTCTTCCTGGTTTCCCTCTTTCTGGTTTCCCTCTTCCTGGTTTCCCTCTTTCTGGTTTTCCTCTTTCTGGTTTCCCTCTTCCTGGTTTCCCTCTTCCTGGTTTGCCTCTTTCTGGTTTCCCTCTTCCTTGTTTCCCTCTTCCCGTTTCCCTCTTCCTGGTTTCCCTCTTCCTGGTTTTCCTCTTCCTGGTTTCCCTCTTCCTGGTTTTCCTCTTCCTGGTTTCCATCTTCCTGGTTTCCCTCTTCCTGGTTTCCCTCTTTCTGGTTTCCCTCTTTCTGGTTTTCCTCTTTCTGGTTTCCCTCTTCCTGGTTTCCCTCTTCCTGGTTTCCCTCTTTCTGGTTTCCCTCTTCCTGGTTTCCCTCTTTCTGATTTCCCTCTTTCTGGTTTTCCTCTTTCTGGTTTCCCTCTTCCTGGTTTCCCTCTTCCTGGTTTGCCTCTTTCTGGTTTCCCTCTTCCTGGTTTCCCTCTTCCTGGTTTGCCTCTTCCCGTTTCCCTCTTCCTGGTTTCCCTCTTCCTGGTTTTCCTCTTCCTGGTTTCCCTCTTCCTGGTTTCCCTCTTTCTGGTTTTCCTCTTTCTGGTTTCCCTCTTCCTGGTTTCCCTCTTCCTGGTTTCCCTCTTTCTGGTTTCCCTCTTCCTGGTTTCCCTCTTTCTGGTTTTCCTCTTTCTGGTTTCCCTCTTCCTGGTTTCCCTCTTCCTGGTTTGCCTCTTTCTGGTTTCCCTCTTCCTGGTTTCCCTCTTCCCGTTTCCCTCTTCCTGGTTTCCCTCTTCCTGGTTTTCCTCTTCCTGGTTTCCCTCTTCCTGGCTTCCCTCTTCCTGGTTTCCCTCTTCCTAGTTTCCCTCTTCCAGGTTTTCCTCTTCCTGGTTTTCCTCTTCCTGGTTTCCCTCTTCCTGGTTTTCCTCTCCCTGGTTTCCCTCCTCCTGGTTTCCCTCTTCCTGGTTTTCCTCTTCCTGGTTTCCCTCTTCCTGGCTTCCCTCTTCCTGGTTTCCCTCTTCCTAGTTTCCCTCTTCCAGGTTTTCCTCTTCCTGGTTTTCCTCTTCCTGGTTTCCCTCTTCCTGGTTTTCCTCTCCCTGGTTTCCCTCCTCCTGGTTTCCCTCTTCCTGGTTTTCCTCTTCCTGGTTTCCCTCTTCCTGGTTTTCCTCTTCCTGGTTTCCCTCTTCCTGGTTTTCCTCTTTCTGATTTCCCTCTTTCTGGTTTTCCTCTTTCTGGTTTCCCTCTTCCTGGTTTCCCTCTTCCTGGTTTGCCTCTTTCTGGTTTCCCTCTTCCTGGTTTCCCTCTTCCCGTTTCCCTCTTCCTGGTTTCCCTCTTCCTGGTTTTCCTCTTCCTGGCTTCCCTCTTCCTGGTTTCCCTCTTCCTAGTTTCCCTCTTCCAGGTTTTCCTCTTCCTGGTTTTCCTCTTCATGGTTTCCCTCTTCCTGGTTTTCCTCTCCCTGGTTTCCCTCCTCCTGGTTTCCCTCTTCCTGGTTTTCCTCTTCCTGGTTTCCCTCTTCCTGGCTTCCCTCTTCCTGGTTTCCCTCTTCCTAGTTTCCCTCTTCCAGGTTTTCCTCTTTCGGTTTTCCTCTTCCTGGTTTCCCTCTTCCTGGTTTTCCTCTCCCTGGTTTCCCTCCTCCTGGTTTCCCTCTTCCTGGTTTTCCTCTTCCTGGTTTCCCTCTTCCTGGTTTTCCTCTTCCTGGTTTCCCTCTTCCTGGTTTTCCTCTTTCTGATTTCCCTCTTCCTGGTTTTACTCTTCCCGGGGTTTTTAAATCCTTTTTTCAAATTTTCTCCTTTTTGGTTTTTCCCTCTTCCTGGTTTTTTACTCTTCCCCCTTTCCCCCTTTCCCGGGGTTTCCCCTTTTTCCCGAAATTTTTCCCCTTTTTCCGGTTTTTCCTCTTTTCCCGGTTTTCCCCTTTCCCGGGTTTTTCCCCCTTTCCCCGTTTCCCCTTCCCCTTCCCGGGTTTTTCCCCTTCCTCATTTTTCTCTTTTTGGTTTTTCCCCTTTCCCCTTTGGTTTGCCTCTTTTCCCCTTTCCCTCTTTTTCCCATTTTTTTCCCTCTCCTTTTTTTAAACCCCTTTCCCGGTTTTTTCCCCTTCCTGGTTTTCCTTTTCCCCCGGTTTCCCTCTTTCTCGTTTCCCTCTTCCTGGTTTGCCCCCTTCCCCCCTTTTCCCTCTTCCCGGTTTTTAAATCTTCCCCGGTTTTCCCCCCTTTCCCCCTTTTCCCCCTTTCCCGGTTTTCCTCTTCCCGGTTTTCCCCATTTTCCCGGTTTCCCTCTTCCTGGTTTTTCTCCCTTTCCCGGTTTTTTTCCCTTTGGTTTTGCAGCAGCTTTTTGTGTCTTTAGCAATAAAAGGGCAGAAGCAATCAGCCCCCTTTGGACCCAGGGGGGTGGCCGGGTGGATAACTGGGGTCAAATCTGAGGGGTTTTAAAAAAAATACCATTTTTTCAGAAAACGAAAAAATTTTAAATTCAGTTTTATAACTAAAATATCATAAAGAATTTTTTGGGGCCCCTTTTTGGCCCCGCGTCTCACTTTTGCCTGAAACGGTTTAGGGTTTTTTTGTTTTAAATTGTGAAATTTTTCATTTGCTTGGCTTTTAATTTTAAAGTTTTCCCTTTAAAAGAATGAGAACATGTAGAAATGGGTCATTGAAAAAAAGACTGACGATTGGGGGGAAAAATTAAATATTTTCTCTCAAAATCACCTTAACGTCTGAATTCCAGGCCCTTTTATGGGTTTCCCTTTTTTTCTTGCCTTTTAAATTTAAATTTTCTCAGCAGGGAAGCCCGGATGGCAAACACGCCCCCCGTAATTGGGGCATAAATTTCATCCCTGCTCGGGAACTTTTTTGCCCTCCCCCTCCACTTGAAATTTTTTACCTGTCAATTTCATATGGAGAGCTCCGGCACAAAGGGCCCGGGTTTGGAAAAAACCGGAAGGGGTGGGTAATTGCAAATCGTCTTTGATTACCCCCCCTCGTTTGAGGGGAGCCTGTTTTAATAAACCATTTTCATGCCCGAACCCCCCTCCTCTGGTCGCTGTTTTTAAAGGCCCCTCTCCCCCCTTTTTTCACTTTTTACCCCAAATGCCTAACCCGCTTTCAAGGGGTCCCCAAAGGCTGAGCTTCCCCAAAACCCCCACGCTCTCCCCCCCCTTCCCTCCCCCCGCCCCCTGATCCCATCAAAAAACCCAAACAGAAAAGGGTTTCCCGCACCCCCCCTCCACCCAACACAACACACACACCTTCACTTTGTGATGCTACTAAAAAAGCTAAAGGGGGACCAAGTTTCATTGGGAAATGTGTTCTTTTGTGCTTAGGGTTTTAAAATAGGCCAGCAGAGCAGCAAGCAGAGTTTTTTCCCCTCCTGAAAAGGGCCCGGGAGGATTTCACCTCGGGGGGGCTGAGGCCCAGGCCCTTTTCCCCAAAAATAACTAGAGTTTTTTTTCTATCAGAAACAGCCCGTAGGGGACAGGAAGTGGCGGTTTTCAGAGGGAAATTGTCACCATCCCCCTCAAAGTAATGAGTTAGGAACCCCAGTTTTTTTTCTCCTCCAAAAAGGGCCCAGTCCCAAAACCCGGACATGGGCCTTTCGAAGGATTTGAAAATTAGGGGGCCAAAAAGAGTTTTTGGGTTTTCCCGCCCTTCCACTGCCACCACCCCCCCCCTCTTTTCGCCTAGCAAAAAGTGACAATTGATGCACAGACCAATCAGATCAGGGGCCCCCGCCAGGGCCGTGGTCTCGGCGTACTTAGGGCCCTGGTCTGGGGGCCTACTCAGGGCCCCTTTGGGCTGGGCCGTGGACAGGGGCCCGGTCGGGCCGTGGGCTGGAAATGGGGTCAGGGCCGGGTCTTGGTTTGGTCAGGTCTGTGGTCTGGGCCCCTACTCAGGGCCGTGGTCTGGGCCGTGGACAGGGCCATGGTCCCAAACCGTGGCCCGGACTGGGGGCAGGGCCGTGGTCTTGGCTTTGGTCAGGGCTGTGGTCTGGGCCATGGTCTGGGCCGTACTCAGGGTCGTGGTCTGGGCCGTGGACAGGGCCATGGTCTGGGCCGTACTCAGGGCCATGGTCTGGGCCGTACTCAGGGCCGTGGTCTGAGCCGTGCTCAGGGCAGTAGTCTGGGCCGTGCTCAGGGCCGTGGTCTGGGCCGTACTCAGGACCGTGGTCTGAGCCGTACTCAGGGCTGTGGTCGGGCCGTACTCAGGGCCATGGTCTGGGCCGTACTCAGGGCCGTGGTCTGGGCCGTGCTCAGGGCCCTGGTCTGGGCCGTACTCAGGGCCTTGGTCTGGGCCATACTAAGGGCCGTGGTCTGGGCTGTACTCAGGGCCGTGGTCTGAGCCGTGCTCAGGGCCATGGTCTGAGCTGTGCTCAGGGCCGTGGTCTGAGCTGTGCTCAGGGCCCTGGTTTGGGCCGTGCTCAGGGCCGTGGTCTGAGCTGTGCTCAGGGCCCTGGTCTGGGCCATACTCAGGGCCGTGGTCTGGGCTGTACTCAGGGCCGTGGTCTGAGCTGTGCTCAGGGCCCTGGTCTGGGCCGTGCTCAGGGCCGTGGTCTGGGCCGTGCTCAGGGCCGTGGTCCTCGGCCGTACTCAGGGCCGTGGTCTGGGCCGTGCTCAGGGCCTTGGTCTGAGCTGTGCTCAGGGCCGTGGTCTGGGCCGTGCTCAGGGCCGTGGTCTGAGCCGTGCTCAGGGCCGTGGTCTGGGCCGTACTCAGGGCCGTGGTCTGGGCCGTCTGAGCCGTACTCAGGGCCGTGGTCTGGGCCGTACTCAGGGCCGTGGTCTGGGCCGTACTCAGGGCCGTGGTCTGGGCCGTGCTCAGGGCCATGGTCGGGGCCGTACTCAGGGCCATGGTCTGGGCCGTACTCAGGGCCGTGGTCTGGGCCGTACTCAGGGCCGTGGTCTGAGCTGTGCTCAGGGCCGTGGTCGGGCCGTACTGAGGGCCGTGGTCGGGCCGTGGTCTGGGCCGTGCTCAGGGCCATGGTCTGAGCCGTGGTCTGGGCCGTGCTCAGGGCCTTGGTCTGAGCTGTGCTCAGGGCCATGGTCTGAGCTGTGCTCAGGGCCGTGGTCGGGCCGTACTGAGGGCCATGGTCTGGGCCGTACTCAGGGCCCGTGGTCTGGGCCGTACTCAGGGCCGTGGTCTGGGCCGTACTCAGGGCCGTGGTCTGAGCCGTGCTCAGGGCCCTGGTCTGGGCCGTACTCAGGGCCTTGGTCTTGGCCATACTCAGGGCCGTGGTCTGGGCCGTACTCAGGGCCGTGGTCTGGGCCGTACTCAGGGCCGTGGTCTGGGCCGTGCTCAGGGCCTTGGTCTGAGTCGTGCTCAGGCCATGGTCTGAGCTGTGCTCAGGGCCATGGTCTGGGCCGTACTCAGGGGCCGTGGTCTGAGCTGTGCTCAGGGCCGTGGTCGGGCCGTAGAGGGCCCTGGGGGGGTTTGGGCTGGC